>NC_056744.1:823161757-823399257 GCF_019279795.1 Protopterus annectens
CTGAGATCACACTACAGTAAGGAAAAGGGTACATTTCCCGATCTGCACTGTACCACGATCTCCATTCAAAAGCTTCATGTTTTCAAAAACTCAATCATATGGTTTCAACCATATGAATTTGAAGTTTCTGAAAAGTTGATAAACTGATAGGGACCCAGATATAAATATACACGCACGCACACACACACACATACACATACCCCTAGTGGTCTGAAAAATGTCCTTTTTAACCTGGCTTCTGCCCCTTCTTACTATAGTTGTTCTCAGCAAACAATTCATCAACTTGTCAATATTTACCTTGGGGAACAACTGCCATACCATGTGTATAATAATAGTTGTGCTGTACCTTTAAGAAGCATTTCCAAGATCTGTGTGTGCATATAAATACCAAGCACATGTTAGCTTCAGTGCCATTTTGAAGGTGTAGCCAGAGTGTTAATATCTATCTGCATGATAGCTAGTTTGTTTAGAAGTTAGATAATCTCATTTATGATGTGTTTGTAAACAATAAAGCTGCTTGAAAAATAACCCACAATGGTTGCCTGTTTTATCCTGACCTGGCAATCGACATGGTGTCAGAACTGGGATGGCAAAGACTATTCTTCAGAGCCATGAGGTGCAGAGGTAATGGCGAAGGCAAACTAAAAGAACTGAGAGCAAAAAACAACATGAAGGGCATATTAAGAGATTAAATGAGCAAAATGACTTTAATAGAAAGGGCAGAATAGGGCACATTGAGTATAAATAAAGCAGTGGTGACTGACAGCATGTGTTTTGGCATGAATTGCTACTTTGCATTGATTGAAGCCTTGAATAGCATAACTGGAGCTGTTTGAAGTATTTCAACATGTGCAAAAGTGTTTACAGTGTGTGCTTATTACTGTGAATTTAGTATAAAGAGTTTGTTGTGTGCAAAGTGCAACATGAAGGGCAGTCAAATGCAGCCATTTCAAAAGTTTCTTGTGAATGGGTGTGTCTGTTTGCAGAATGCCACCATTACAGACTGTCTCTTATAGGTTCATAGGTAGGTACTAGGCTATCGGCCCAAGCACCTAAGTAAGCCTAGCCAACAAGGTTCCCTGGCTTACGCCACCCAAGAAAGTTATTTTCCTGTGCCCCTGTCGAGCAGAGCCACCAAAATGATCCCCAGGGTGTATTTCCTATTTCCCTTCCACTTATCAAGATTTTTCTTGAAGAGTGCTAATGAGGAACATTGCTTGACATAGCTGGGTAGCTTGTTCCAGAGTATGGGAAGTCTCTAGGAAGGGAATCTATCCCTCCAGCATGTCCTGTTTATTGTGGTGACAAGGTTTAGGTCCCTAGAGCGTGTAGCTCGGAGGGATTGGGATTTCTTTAGGTGTAGCATGTCCAACAGCTCTGGGTTTGACATAGCTTTATATGTTAGGCAGAGATCACCTCGGAGTAGGCGATATGCTATGGAGTAAAGTTGGAGTTTTTTGAGATGGTCAGTGTAGGGCATCTGTTTGAGGCCAGTAATCCTCTTTGTGAGGCACTTCTGCGACCTTTCCAGCTGCTGCAGATGTCTTGTGAGGTACATTAAAAAAGGGGCGTTGTACTCTATAATGGGTCTAATGAGTGTCGAGTAGAGGGGAACAATGACCTCTTTTTTCCTAGATGAGAACCCTTTTATGATGAGGTGTGCCACATAGAAGGATTTCCTGACTACTGTGGCGATGTGATTATCAAAGGAGAGACTACTGTCCACCTGGGTCCCCAGGTCTCTTATCACACATTCGGCGTTAAGTAGACTGCTGCCTATGTGGTAGTTCATGGGTACAGAGTTTTTACCAAAGGGGATGACAATGCACTTTTTGGCACTGAGCTTGAGGCCATAGCTCTGACACCAGGCATCTGTCTCAGTGATGCCTGGTGTCAGAACACTGTACATGGTTGTTTGGCAAAGTGCAGCCATTTTGGAGAAATTACAGTGTGCTGTCTACCTTTTATTCGCAAAATTGCCATTACTATGAAACAGTTTATTTCCAGAGTGTCCTTAGAGATAGTTTATTTGCAAATTGCCATTACTTTGAAAAAAGTTTATTTGCAGAGTGTAATTACTTCAAAACAATTTATTCACAAGGTGCAATTGCTTCGAGGTAGTTCATTCATAAAGTATAGTTACTTCGAAATGTTACTTGCCCTCATTTTCTATTGCTCAGCTTATTCACATTGTGCAGTTGTTCAAAATGTTTCTTAAAATGATGATAAATGTCTTTGGCAGTAAAATGATGATACATGGCTTTGGCATTAAAGCAATTGCAAGATAAAGGCTCATGCAGTAAAATAATGATGATAAATGACTTTAGTATTAAACCCATTACAAGATGAATGGTGGGGGTCTTGCCTACGTATATAACCCAAATGCTCCATTATATGCTCCTTAAAAGAGTGTTCAGTCTTCCCTACATAAAAACATGAACAACCTCTACACCAGGTCAGGTAGACTAAATGTAAAGAGGTACAATCAGCATAAAACTTGGACTCACCAGTGCATTGTACAAGCATGTTTGTGATAAATGTGGACATACATTTTTTTTTATAGTTTTGCAATTGATTGGGGCTGATAAGTGAGGAGGAGATTTGAGGAATAAATTTGAATTGGCTGAATCCAAATGGATCATTAGGCTTACTGTACACAGAGCACCAGGGTTGAATGGATGTATACCTTTAAAGCCTGTTTTAAAGGCTTCTAAGTCATTAACTATGTTGATTAGAATATGCTTTTAATTGACTTTGTTGTTTAAATATTTGCTGTTTAGTCTTATTTTATTCTATATTCTGATGAAGTACACTGTACCTGCACAAAAGCACTTACCATCTATAATTTAATAAATTCATGTTTTTTTAGCCGTGTTTGGCTGCCTTGTTCTTTTTTATTGATCTGTTTCTGATTTTGGTATAAGGCAGCCTTTATCCACTTGGTTGGCTTTTTTACTTGATTTTTTGTGATTGTTTTTGGCTGTACTGAGTGGAGCATGGCAGAAGGGCTGAACATAGAACTTGGTGTCAATCCAGTTACTGGAGTGAACCTTAAGTTGCAGGAACAATTGATGGTCTTTTTAACAATCCCTGGTAATCCTCTACCAGGAACTGTGTTTGTGGATGACAGTGTGACTAATAATGAATGTATTGACTATGAAGGACTCTCTACAGCATTCAGAGTGTTTGAAAGTAAGTCATTTAAAGTCAAGAATCTACAATGGCAGAGACTACATGGAAATGTGCCTCTATTATAAGGTTGTGCCAAGAGAGCTTCATGTGCTTAAAATGTCCAAGCAAGGAGATGCATTTCCTGACCTGCTACGGAAATGGCAGGCTATTAATATCGAGGTTACCTTTAACTACATATGACTCTTTATTGACTTTTTTAAAACCACTGAAATGGAGCTTTTGAAATAAATGGAACAGTTACTAATTGACATCAAGCAGAAGTTTCTATGTGAAGCATTGGATGAGGGGCTTGATGAACTTTGTAATGCAGTTCATTTCTATGAGAGCAGGTTAAAGAAACAGAAAGTAGCTAACTGCAAATAGATTATAATGACTTTAAGAAGGGGCACATTTTTGTTTGGCCCCATGATACTGTAACTTTATCTTTACAGCCTGTTGGAGCTGTGGCTAGTTCCCAGAGTTCCCAGAGTGGAGGGGGAGTGGCCATGGATAAGTCTGTATCTGGTTCTTCTGCCTCTGTTCGTGGAGGAGCAACTTTGCTCTGTGCAACATTGGTTACTGCTTTGGCTCCAGCAGAGAATAGTAAGCTTAATTGGCAGAATGAGCTTAGAGCCAGATGTAAAGAGCCTATTTCTGCATCAGCCAGTTTGGCTAACCCTGATTCTTTTCCTGGGCTTCCAGTGACATTCAAATGTTTAGACATGCCCAAGAGAGGGCAGACTCACAGTCAGAGAAAAAAGAGGAAGAACATGTCGCCGGATCAAGGAAAGAAGTTTTACCCAAATTCGTCGGGATAAATAGGGAATTATTAGTGGTTCATTTATCAGGATATGTATTATCTGCTGCACGACTGAAACTTTTGGAGAGAGGCCTGTCATTTATACCTTCTGGCTCCTCTGATTTCATTGACATTGTTATGGACTTACTTTGTTTTGCGAGGAATGTCATGTTGAACAAAATTTATGGTAATGCAACAGATAGTGATGTTTGTGAAAGGGTTATCTATAAGAAACCTAGTGTTTTTTCTCCTGAACTTACTCCATCTTTAGAGTCTTATCAAACTATGTGATTAGGATATGCTTTTAACTGACTTTGTTATTTAAATGTTTCCTGTTTAGTCTTATTTTATTCTATGGTCTGATGAAGTGCAGTGTACCTGCACGAAAGATCTTACCAACTATATTTTAATAAATTCATGTTTTTAGCCGTGTTTGACTGCCTTGTTCTTTTTTATTGATAAAGACTTTAACTCTCAGAGCAATCCAGATGATATTCCTACACCTGAACATGTCTTGATTCCGTATACTGTTCCAGCAGATGATTCCAGTGTTCCTAAGATTGAACTGTCAGCAGAGACAATCCCAGTTGCTAAACCAGATCCCAAATTTTATGTCACACGATATGGTCGCATTTCAAAGCCTAGTATGAAATACACAGCAACTGGACATAGTTGTATATATGTATCTAGCTTTGTATAATTGCATGATGAAAATCATTTCTGTGTAAATTGCATATTCATTAATATCAGCGATAATGCCTAACTCATTTTCTCAAAGACAGGGGATGTAGAATAACAGGTGTGCTGTACCTTTAAGAAGCATTTCCAAGATCTGTGTTTGCATATAAATATCAAGCATGCATTAGCTTCAGTGCCATTTTGAAGGCGTAGCCAGAGTGTTAACATCTATGTGTATGATAGCTAGTTTAGAAGTTAAAGTTACTTAATATCATTTATGATGTGTTTGTATACAATAAAGCTGCTTGAACAAGAACCACGATGCTCGCCTGTTTTATCCTAATCTGGCGAGTGATACTATGAATACCTTTTTATCTTACCGTGACTTCCATTTGTCATAACTCTCAGCTACTATGTTCATGAATCAGGGACAAAACCAAAAATAATTGGGGGTGGGGGGGGTCAAAGGCCCAAAATCAGGAACAAACTTTAAATATTACTGTAATTCACTTAAAAAGTTAATAGGACAAACATTTTTGCTCAAAATGCATTTTCTGAATTATTAGAAGCATGAAATGCTAGTCTATGACTTTATTGACTGATCATATCAGCAATTTATCAGAAGGTCAGAAAATATCCACATGATAGGTAAACAATGTAAGACAATGTCAAGGATATTCTGCAAAATCAAGGACAGTTGAAAAGTATGCATTCATTGTATTACATTATGTTTATGTTATAGTAACAGTTTGCACTTTAAGTGCATTTAATATTCTAGCTCTCCTTCATCCCGAACCACCTCATCCACTTCTGCCCGCATTTGTTATGTTGCCTTGAATTACTCAGTGGATTTCCTGTCCACCTCTCATACTAGTAGTCCATTCCTTGGGTCTGCATTCTCCTGATACAGGGAGAAGTTGGTCAATATAGTATGCTGCCTGTGTTCCCTCTTCCTTCCAATAAAGGGTGACCCTGTCATATCTCCCCAACATAAACTTGTGCACTCTTATCATCCCATGCCTTCAAGTCAGTTCTGGCATCTAGTAAGAACTGTAGTTCCTAGGGATTCCAATCATACTTTTCCCCTCCATCCCCACATACTACTGGTCACTGTACACTCCTTATAGCAGGCAGATGTCCCTCTCCTCTTACTGCCTTCTGTACAGTATACATTACAATGCAGCCTTACTAGAACTCAGCACAGCTGCTGGAGTCTGTGTCCCAGATATTGCATTTCACCATTCTGCCTCCTGTGGCCCCTCCCCAGTCCTTTGTTCATAGTGGTCCATTACAGGTTTTGCCTAATTATTCACTGAGTTGCAGTATGTATCAAACTCCATTTAGTCCAAGTTTAATTTCTGATATTAGTTCAGTAATAAAATACCTATATGTTTTAGTACTGCAAACCAACTAATTGTTGACACATTAAGCTGATGTCTGTGCCAGTTACTTTGAATAACTACATACCAAACAGTAGTTACGCATAATGTACTCCTGCTGTGAACTCAACAATCTTATTCTATGTAGATTAATAATTAGTATCAGCGGAGAACTCCGTGTAAGTTTGATTTCTGTTACAGGGCATACCTGTAACCCCAAAATAATTTTTTTAACTAAACAACTAGCTGATAAAATGAGCAGAAAACAATACAACACCATCCTTTGGCAAATAAACTGCATATTACAAAACTTTAGTACTTGTCTGGAGGTGAATGTCTTTTGCCCTTCCCAACTGATTAAAATATATTTCACTTCTTGAGAGTACACAGCTGTTTCAAAAATATACTCACTTCATTCTTCTGAAGAGAGTTTATCTATGTAACTAAGGGATATGAGTGCCTGAACAATAGAAGCTTGACCTGTGTTATCTCTGTGTGCGAGATGATCAATGAAGTGAATACACCTCATTAAATACACTATCCCAGCATTAAGACTTCTTGTAAAAAACATACACAGCATCGACAAGAGGCTGCCAGGTAAATAAAACAACTTTCAGTTCTGCGTGAGCAAGAACACAGAAAGAAAAGCTCAAGCATTCTGAAAGTATCCTGCTTTAATATTGTTTGGCTCTAGGAAAGCTGACAACTTTTGGACTGAATTTGCTTCTTAATGAAATAAATATTTCAAAGTGAAATTTAAAACTACATTTTCAGTGTCCCTCGTTTATTAATATAAACAGATCCAGGGTTACAGTACTCCAATTAAACATTATTTTCCTGCTCTGTCCAACATTAATCAGAGTGCATTTTTCAACTGTAACATTAACAGTCAAGTGGCAGTTGATCAGGTGACTTAACACCATGTTCTGTCATATTAAATCCAAACACTAAAACAAATCAAGCTACAGCTTTGCTGTCATTGGGACTGGGAGAAGGGTGCCAGAGTTAATTACTCTCCAAGGATCTAATCTCCTCTTCAGTCCTGTAGCATGATGACTCACTGGTGAAGGACTCAAGTTTCATATTTCCAGAGTTTGAGGTTTAGTCTTAATTGCTAGCCACATCTCAATTTCTGCATGACTTTTTCCATATTGTCTAGTTTCCTCCCACCTCTTAAGAGCATGTTGGTTTGATTGGTTGCTCTAAATTATTCCTGCATATTGTTTTAAACCTTGCCTTTTGGTCTATACCATGGCTGAAATGATCAAACATGACCAATTTATTTATTCAGTTAATAAATAAATTAAATAGTAACTCTATTTTTTTTTTCACTTTATAGTCAGACCAAGACGACTGCTATATGAAGAGTTAACAACATGCAAGCTAAATTTTGGTTAGTACTGCTTATCCCTAACAGAGGGTTCCAAAATGAAGTGATTTTGGAGTACTAAAAATAAAAACCTTCTCAATGTAAAGAAAAGTCTCTTGACTTTCTAGGCACATGAGATAACCCATAGAATTAACAAACATTTTTTCTGGAACCAGGCTTCTCAAGCAAGGATGAGCTCTAGGGGAACAATTTACAGCATTGTAAAGCGTTAGGAGCAATTCATATGTCATTGAGGAGAAAATTAGTGTGTTTGTGTCCTCTGAGAGCAATTAAGTAGCCCTTAATGTTATCTGTTCTTCAGAGTTGCTGAAGTGCTAGCACTCTATCCTTAGCTTGACACGGCTCCCACCTGGGATAGTATTCAAATCTCTGGAAGATAAGAGCGATAACAACAAATAAAAATAAAACAGTAACACATGCTGCTCTTAGCATTTTCTTTTGCCTGTGTCATGCAGCAATAACATTCACAATTACATCTTTGAATGATTTAGCTGAAATTCTTCTTCAGAATCTGCACTTACCTGCTAACTACTAGTACATATTTATACATAGCTGCAAAGTCTTTGGTTTGTTACTACCACTTAGTTTTGTTTACCAAAACAATAGCATTTTATGCATTAATGACAAATGTATTGTGTGAGCCTTGTCTTTTAATGTAGCTAACATAAGTCTCTTCTCAAGCCTACAAAACCATTTAAGGGGGTTATATGGATATTACATTACATGATTTAAACTATAAAAAGTCCATCCAAACGTTTTCACATTTGGCTGGATCACAGTGCTGTTGCCACTAAAAGCAGCAAATATAACATGGGGAAAAAGGAAATTCACCCCGGGGATCACCTCTGTGGCTCTGCTCGATAGGGGCACAAGGAAATAATTTTCTTGGGTGGCAAAAGCCAGGGTACCTTTTTGGCTAGGCTTATAAAGGCCCTAAGGCCAATAGCCTAGTACCTACCTATGAAGTTATGAACCTATAAAATTAACAAAGGTCATTGTTCTGTACCACTTACAAACTGCTGGAATTGTCCCATGAACCACCAAAGTAAAATGTGTCAAAAGTAGTAAAATTGCCCATGTTAATAATGGCAGCATATGACTGTAGGGGGATACTAGGCTTATGGCTCTAGAGCCTTTTTAAACCTAGCCATTCATACCCCAATTTTCCAAATCAATGCCCAGGAATAGAACGGCTTTGGCACATGGGGGGGGGGGGGGGATGATCAGGGGATGAACTTGAATTTATCAGCCAGCAAATTTGCTGTATCCTCCAGTTTGGTTTAGAGAGTTCTATTTACCATTAATCAAACAAACCGTATGGTGTTCTCCTTAAGGTTGCATACATAACTGAAAAATGCCTTATGGTTATCCATTGCGTAGGAGGCTATTTTTCCTCAAAGTTCGCTTTGATGGACTTGATTAGTCCTCTGAGTTACTTGTTGAGACTGATGAGGGAGTTTATTGCTTGTTGAGCATAGTCCCTCCTATTTTTGGATAGGATTTTCTTTCTTTTGTTGTACAGCATATTAATACTGGAGGTCCTCCAAGGGCAAGGGGGCTTGTTTTTGGAGTTTGTCCTAAGTTTATATTAGTTTGATACTGCTGATTTTATACAGTGATTTATATGCTTGTACAGGGTTTCTGTAAGCACTTCTGCATAGGCCACAGTGTTTTCTGAGTTTGGGGGGAGGCTTGGAATGTAGTTATGTTATCATTTAATAGGAGGTAGTTAGTCTTGGAAAAGTCCTTAAACATTCTGGGGTTTGCTGGAAGTTTGGGCTTTATATTTATTTCAAGGGTAATCAATTTGTGATCTGATCTAACCATTTAGGACTTTACACCAGGGGAGGGGTTGAACATTCCCTCTTATTTCTGAGTACCAGGTCCAGGATATTTGCACCGCAGTAGGTGTGCAGAGTACAGGGTGTTTGCATTGACAAACTCTGTAAATCTTATTAGCGGTTGTATATGTATCCCAGTTTATGGTGGGATAGTTGAAATCTCCCATGAATATGGTGTTGGGCTGAATGGTGAGTGACTCCAGTACCTCCAAGTACATGCAGTGTTTATCCTGGCTCATGGACAGAGGCCTATAACTAACAAGGATATAGTCTGGGACTTTACCTCAGGTTAGCTAGACATGAAGTATTTCAAGCATGTCACATTGTTTGACCATCTTGAGGTGTGCTTACTTTTTATGTAAATTGATTCACCTCCATACCTTGTCTCTTCTTGTGTGGTAGCTGGTCTAAATGTGTGAAAGACATTACAGCCTTGCATTGTCAGGATGCCTTCTATAGCTGTAAACCATGTCTCAGCAGCTGCATAGATGTCAACATTCTAAAGGGTGAGGAGCAATTCCAGGGAGTGTGGCTTCTTGTTGAGACTCTAAGCATTGAGCAGTAACACCTTTAGTTTATCTTGAGTAGAATTTACTATGTTGGAAGGTTTATCAGGTTGGCATTGTCTAAAAATGGCATAACAGGGATGGATAATGTTTTGGGCAATATTCAAAAGCCTAGTGGGGAAACGTGCAGCCCATCCCTGGAAAAGCAGCATGGTCTATCGATCATAAATGTTCAAGCTGACAAATATTGGACCCCCTTAGAATAACACCAGTAACTAAGCCAAATGTTAAATTCAATCTTCTTCTTCTGTTTATATGGTGGTATCACCCTTGGAAAAATGTAAGATGCTGTTCAGTGCTAGGCTCATACCTGCCCGGGACTCAATCTGAAAGCTGTGTCATGTCTCTCTTCATATAGTCCTGGGAGGAAAGTCTCACCCCTCATGGAATAGGACAAAATTATACTGATTCTTGTAGTTCAATGCCCTGAGTGCCTGTGGAATCTGTCAGATCCTTACCCTTGATAGGCAACTGACTGTGACTATCTCCTTGCTGAGCCTGGTGAGTGGGACATCAGTGTGGTTCACAAAAGAGTCTCTAATGACCAAAATGGGGTTGTGTTGTAGTTTGCCTTAAGAGTTTAGAGTTTGAGACATTGTGAGATGTGGTTTATGTGTCCTGGAGTGTGTTGTCTTTGTAGAGTATTTGGGAGGTTGCTGAGGACAGTGTCTGGGAGATCTTTGAGTTTTGGGTAGATTGCAGTTCAGAGCCTCATCATATGAGTTTACCTGTCTGATCCATAGTAGGTGTAGTATATGTATTACTAGCAACCTGTTGGAGATATTAGTGTCTGTATACCAGAGCTTTGCCTCCAAAGACATGGTATAATGAAATCTCTTACATACTGTGCAAGTCTGCTTAAGAATAAAGTGGCTGTCTGTAAACATGAACAATTGCTATAGTGTCTCAGGATGCCCATTTCCATCAGGCTGGCTGTAGCAACAGTATGAAAGAGCACATCTGTTGCTGTAGATCCTCTTTTTTTGTGATCTACAAGAGAGGGTCAGTGCAATCGGGGTTTGGAGTTGCTGGGTTGGAAGGAGAGGTCTAAGATTGATATAAAACAACACTGTTGGGGTAATGCTAACTAGCTGCTCTACACTCAGCTAGATACCTGAGAAAATACAGGGCACTTTATGTGGAAAATAACAGCCCTTTCTAAGTCTCAAAACCTAGTGCTAAGAAATGTTACTTACAATTCAGACATCCTAACACTAAATAAAACATGGATGATATCTTATGATATAAAATCTTTCCTATCAATGTCACTTGTAGTAGGAGTGATGAGCAAGTAAACAGAACTGGAGGAGAAATAGTGCTTTGCACAGATAAAAATATCTGTGTAACCCTACTTGACTTCTGTATCACAAACAGTGAATGTGACACAGACAGGATAATAACTGACATGGTGAATAAAACACCAGGCCATGGGGAGCTTTTAAACACTAGACAATAACTTCACACATACACACACACATGGGCACAAATACATGCATGCAGGCAGGCATGCACAAACGCACGCATAAACAAAAACACACACACACACACACACACACACACACACACACACACACACACACACACACACACACAGACACACACACACAGTGAATGTGACACAGACAGGATAATAACTGACATGGTGAATAAAACACCAGGCCATGGGGAGCTTTTAAACACTAGACAATAACTTCACACATACACACACACACACATGGGCACAAATACATACATGCAAGCATGCACAAACGCACGCACAAACAAAAAAAACACACACACACACACACACACACACACACACACACACACACACACTCTGTCAGCCATGTTAGAGAAGCTGTCCTGAATGGCATCTTGACTTTACTTGGGAGTACAAGTCTAAAATAGCTCAACACAGCCCAGAGCATATACTAAAGGATGCTAGGCAACTATGAGTAAGTCATATGGTGGGTGATACCACAAATCCTTAACTTTTTTTAAACACCTTTATTAAATTATCACTTAAGACATAGGCAAACATACATTAACAGAAAAGAAAATAAATCCTTTAACATGTTTCTATTTAAATACAATACACGTCGCATACATTTTCTCTGCTACTACCAACAGTCCAATATTAAAAAAATGCTGAATTCCTGCCTTCCTTTAAACTCACTTCTCTTCTTGAATATTACTATGTATGAATTGTTTCCACAATTTCCATTGATTTCTATGTAATTTCCTCCTTCCTTTTTCTAAAGATCCTTCCTCCAGTTCTTTTAGCTCTTTTATAATATTCAGTACTCATATACAGTTAGTGTGGACCTTGATTTCCGTTTTCTAGTTTTTTGGCAGCCAACAGAGTTAAACTTAATAAGGCCTTAGCATGGATAAGCAATTCAGATCATGTATCCCAGCTCAAAAAGAATGATTTTCGTACTTACAGCCATTTTCTCACCCAATATTTCTGATAGAGTACTTTGCAGGGAATTTTTAAAACCTGCCAACTTATTACACTCCCAAAACATATGTTCCCAATTACCTCCTTCTCTCTCACATGTCCAACATTTGTTATCTGCCTGAGGAAAAATTCTTTGAAGTCTGCTTGGGGTATAAAAATACCTATGCAAATACTTCCAATCAAAGATCCTAAAATCTTTGGAACAGGTTGCATAATTGGGATCCATACAAACACATTGTTTTCTTGTAAATCACTTTTCCATTCCATCTTCCCAATCTTTTCTAACCTCCTCTGATTGATTCCTGTAGTTATTATGCACTATTTTATAAGCCCTACTAATTATCCTTTTTTAACAGCTGTTTCTGTTCTAGATTCAACTAAAAACTCTACCAGAACAAGTCTTTCACTTAAAATTCACTTATTCCTTTCTCTTTGCCTGTATTCTGAGATTAAGTCCTGGCAGGGGAGACAATTTCTACCTTGCAATCCAAATCTCTTCTTGGCCTCATCCCACTCTATTACCTTTCCTGCTTGAGTTATTTGCTCTTAATATCTTGGTTGCTTTGCTATGTTTCTCCAGTAAGTTCCAGCCCCCTCTTGCCTGTTTTCTTTGCCCCTAATTGCAGTAATCCTTATCAGCAAAATCTCCATTCCACATTCTCATATTAGCTTAGTTCTTAGAATACTTTCTGATATTTTATGAATATAATATTCTGTTTGGTTGTTATTATTATCCTTAAGGATCTGCATCCAAAATCCTGTGCTCTGTCTATTTCTTGAACTCCCCCCCCCCTTCCTTCATCATCATCCCTTTCCACTTTGAATTATAACCTTCTGCTTGTGATATGTATATGAGCCTTAACTGTGTAGCTCAAAAATATCCCTTCAAATCAGGTAAACCTAAACCACCTTGTTCTATTTGAATGATTCATTTATCCCACTTAACTCTTGCCCTCTTTCCCTCCCAGATAAATTCCTTCAATTCTTTATTGATTATTGTCCATAACTTCCAACTTCTCAGGTTGATAAAAGTATGCCCGGTGCATATACTAGACTACAAGGACTAAAAACATATTCACTGCTTGCATCTTTATTTCCATATCCATAAATAAGAGTTTCCAGTTTCCCAATTTTTGTATTATCTTGTATTTAGTCTCATCCCACATATCTTTACCTGATGCAGTAGACTACCTCTTATCCGGTCTCAACTGGACCAGACCTTAGGCTTGATAAATGAATGGCTGGTTAATCGGAAAATGCACACAAAATAGTAGCATTTATATGTTAGAAATCAGCTAGAATAACAGGATGTGTGTTAGTATGCATTTTTCTAAGGAATAGGAAGTCTAAAACTCAAATGTCTATCAATATTTATCCCAGAGGAGGCAGAAGTGTTGTTCTTCTCTGTTGTCTTTTGCTAGGACTGTGGCAGAAATTTGATGGAAATTTGATGGCTGGTTAAAGATGAGGCTAGTTAAGGAAAGGCTGGATAAGAGGGAGTCTACTGTATAACAGAAGCTTTTTTAACGCCTGCTCCTAAATGCTTCAACTTATCATTTCCCCATAAATGTAGGTATTGCTGAATTAATTTATATGTGGGTACATAATTTATGTCTATAGCCTTTGTCTTCATTAATTTCATATCCTGCACTACTCATAAAATATCAGCTTACTTTGTCAAATGCTTTCTCTGCATCAAGACCCATGAACAACAGATGTATTTTCTTACGTTCTGCTTCCCTCTGGATCATGATTATTCTGTTAATATTGTCAAATGTTTGCCTCCCCTCCACAAAACCGCACTGATCCACATCTATCAATTTTGTCAATACCTTTGCCATTCTTTTAGGTAATATAGACATAAAAAGTGTATAACCATGGTTTAAAATTGAAATGGGTCCATATAAAGCTGGTCTGAAGGATCTTTGCCATCTTTAGGTAACAGCCACCAAAACTTTCTTTCAAGATGTTCATGCTTTCCCTCCTTTTAAAATACTGTTAAACAAAATCTTCTTAATTTCAAAACTTCTACAGGAATACCATCTGTTCCTAGAAATATTTCTGAAGATTGATTATACATTACTGTTTTTATCTCATTACCTCCTATCTTGTTGAGCCTCGTATACCCCCAACCTTGGCATACTTAAGTCTTCCATAAATATTTCCATTTGTACCCTTTCTTGATTCCCACAATTCTCTGCTTTATATACAAATTTTCATAAATTTTCCAGAATATCTCTAAAACCCCTACAGCATCTCTGGTTATTTTTTGTTATAGGTTCCCTAAGTTTGGTGGCAATCCTTTCAGAGTTCTGTTGCCTAAGTTGTTGCACTAAAAGTTTTTGTGCCCTGGAATTGTTATCAAAAATAGTTGCTTAACAGCAATCTTTCTATACTCATGCATATTATCTAGATATTTCTTTATTTTCTCTTTAGTGCTCTCAACTTGCTTCTCCTCTTGTTGTGTCAGATTTCCCTTATTCTGCAATAATGTCAGCCCCTCTAAGTAATTTATATTTCTTCTTAACCATATCTCTTTCTTTTTTATTTCAATCCTATTTTTAAACTCCATTTTTCATTTTATTCCAGTCACTAGCTATAACTTCTGAAGGTATTTCTATTTTCCCTAACTCTCAAATAATTTCTACTACCCATTCCTTAAATTCTTCTCTTTTTAATACATAGGTGGGGAAGCACCAGTGTTTTATTTTACTTCACTACCCTGCATTTTTATTTTAGTTTTTATTGGTGCATGATCAGAAATAGTTATTGGATATGTGCCAAAGTTTTCAATTTTACATGTTCCTGTGAAATGTAATTTCTATCTAGTCTAGCCCAGTTATTGTACCTTGGGAAATGATATGTAAATTCTGTCCAAGTTCCTGGTACTGAATTCACATCTTCTGTATCAAATAATTTCAAAAGTTTCTCCAGAAATCTACTCTCTTTTGTTATATTGTCCCTTCAAGGTTCTCCTGAGACATCCTCACTGTTGCAAATCAAATTCCAGCCCCCACATATAAATAATATTCTCTGCTGAAAGCTGATTATTTTTCCTAAAAATTTCTTAAGCATCATAATAACAGCTTTGGTGGAATATAAATATATGCCATTATAATCTTCCTCCCTTATCAATAACCCCTTACTACCACAAATCTACCATTTTTGTCTTTTTTTCCATCATCTATCACTATTGGAGTCCCTAGAAGAAATGAATATAATTACTGCCCTTTTCCTCTGCCCCTGATATTCTGCTGAATATCCATTCTGAAATCCTGTCTTTGTCAAATTCACATGCTCATTTCTTTCCTAATATGTCTCCTGCAGCACTGCTATTTGCACTCTGCATGTCTTAATATAATTCAATAGTCTTTCCTTTTTATCTATACCTGTAAGGCCATTCATGTTCCAGGATAATATAGACAGCATAGCCATCATGATAAAAAGTTATTGTTCCCATCTGCTTTTTTGTTACACGCATATACTAATTTCTGGCAGACTGATCTTTTGTACAGTTGTTTCTTCTCAACTCCATTTGATCACATTTTCAAGACTTTTTTTTAACAAAAACCCTCAAACAAAAAAATAAAATACAAAACACCCCCATCCCATATTAACTTGGAACAAACAAACCAACTATGTATATCTTCAAACATGAAGTTTAACTCTCAAGAAGGGTACAATTGTCCCAATCACAGCATATGAACATTAAACTTGTCTTTGTCCAGCCTTTTTTCTCTTGTTACACTGTAAAACCTGTATTTCTTACAACTAAAAAGTACTTGTTTACATTAATATTGCTAACACTTTAACAGTCATTCTAAACACTCCCCCACATTTAAAATACCCCTGACTGCACACTATACAAAACGGTTTTACTGTATATAACATGCAGTTTATATCATGAAAAGTTTTATACAAATACTAATAAGAACAAAATTTGTTTTACTTGCAGTTAGTTTTTTCCCTTTTTGTGTTCTTCTAAACATTAATGATACAAAGTTGGGCATATGCTTTACAGTCCACTAACAAGTTTAACAAAGTCAACAAAATGCCAGTGTTTTTCAGCCACTTTTTCTTGAAAAAACATATTTCACAGATGTGATAAGATGCTTTACAGTTTTCCAGTTATTCACTAATGTCAGAGTTGCTGGTCTTTTTCTTTTTCATCCCCACCTCCCAACACCAGACTCTGGTTCAGGTCCAAGGTACTGCTGATTCTTCTAGTCAACTCCTGTGCTTTTTTCTGTCTTGCATTTTTCCTTTGGAACACTGAAAAAGGTTTCAATGACAAAGTCTGTCTATGAACGTTACTATCAGAAGAATGAGAAGCAGAGTGCCATTCTGCTTGGTGATACCCTTTTAGTGGGATAAACTCTTTTTATTTCCTCCTTAGCTTGGTGTGCATCAAAAATTACTTTGATCCTCCATGAAAAAAGCACTTTGAGGACAGCTGGATACAACAGCTTGAATATCACACCTGCCTCTAAACATTCTGTGATTAGTGGGATAAATTTGCTTCTCTTCTTCCTGGTATACAGTGAATAATCATTTCCACAAACACTCTGCTGTCTCCAATTGCTAATACTTTGCCCTAATGCCACAATTTTGTCAGGATCAACTTTTTCTGATGGTATGATAGCATCTTTACTAATATAGGCCTTGACTGCTTTTTCATGACCAGGTTTGGAGCATAAACTCGATGTGTCCTTTCAGTTGTGCTTCACCTTATGTATATCCCGGGCACAGCAGTGGCATACATTTCTTTTCCCATGCTCTCCCAAGTTGTCACTGCTGGTCTTGCAGTCACATTGTTACATGATAATCTCATCCCCAGTTTAGAGCATAGCTAGTTTTAGGCATCAGCAAACCCTGTTGTCACTGGAGGCCCCCTGATCCTAGGGGCCCTCAACATAACACATTATCTTATTTTAATATTTTGTTGCATGTTTGTCAAACCAGCAACACCAAGTGCAGCAGTGCACTTAAGTCAGGTGGGTAATAACTCTGAGTAAGCTGGAATTTTATGAGTAGGACAATGGAAGCATTTGCATTCTCTGATAACAATAATAAGGTAAATGACAAGGATATATGAGGGATAACAGGCAAAAATTAAAGTGGGAGGGTTCCTCTCTGATAAATTGTGTCTGAACTGATGAACCAGGCAGGAGTGTCCTTGTCCTCTTTCTTCTTTGTTATTTGCATTATATTTAGAGCTATTGGCAAATAAAATAAGGGACTTAGAAATTCAAGGATATAATTAGTATGGTAATTATGAAAAGTTGGCTTAATTGGAAAACAATATTATTTTGTACCCGATAAAACCAGAAGCAAACATCTCAGTGCTGTGGAACATTTTGAAACAGTTACAAGTCTTTTTGGAATATAACATTAAGAAAGATAAAAAAGCTATAGCTGTAAACTATATAACTACACATGAATTGGTTCAGCAATACCTATATTTATGGGGACATGATAATATGAAGTATTTAGGGGTATGGGTTAAAATGGATTCTGTTATGTCAGCTAAGGATATGTGAGAAGACACTAAATAAAAGGTAATACAACAACTGAGAAACTCAAACCTCTTGTTTATGGATATGGGTAGCAAGATACAAGCAGTGAAAATGTTTTCAATCCATTTAGTTTTATATACAGGCCAGGCAAATGTTTATCAACTAGAGGAGAAGTTGTAGACAATAATTAAGAGCTGAAGGATTCTATCTGGGAGGGGAAGAGGGCAAGGGTTAAGTAAGGTAACTTGATCCTTCCAGTAGACCAAGGTGGTTGAGGATTACCTGAACTGAAGGGATATTTTAGAGCTACATAATACAAGCAGAAAACTATGATTCAAAATGGAAAGGAATGATGATAAAGCAGGGAGAAAATATAAGAAATAATGAAAGACATGGATCTTGGATGCAGATCTTTAAGCAAAATAACAGTCATGCAGAATATTATATTCATAAATTAGCAGAAAGTATTCTAAGTACAAAGCCAACATGAGAATGGAGAAAGGAGATTTTGCCATTAGGGATGACTGCAATTAGGAGTAAAGACAGTAGACAAGAGGAGGCTGGAATTTGCTAGAAAAACTGTCAAAGTAGGCAAAGTATTGGAAGCAAATAACTAGTGAGAGAAAGGTAATAGAATGGAAACAGACCAATAAGACATTTGAACTAAAGACTGCCATCCCTGTCAGGGATTGATATCAGGGTATAGGCAAAGAGAAAGGGATAGGAAAATCCTAAGTGAAAGATGTGCTTTTGTAGAGTGTTTAGTTGAATCTAGAAAAGAAACTGCTGTTAAAAATGGATAATTAGAAGGGCATATAAAATATTGTATAATAACTACAGGAATTGATCCAAGGAGGTTAGATTGGGAAGAGGGGTTTAATAAGCAGTTTACAAGAAAACAATTGAAGGGCATACGTACGGCTCCCAAATATGCAACGAAGTCTAGAAGATTTAGAATTTTTTTTTGGAAGTGTTCACATAGCTATTTTTATACATGAAGCAGACTTTAAAGAAGTTTTTCCTTGGGTGGATGGCAAATGCTGTAGATGTGATAGGGAAGAGAGAGACAGTTAACTGGGAAAATTTATTTTTAGAGTATAATGAGTTGGCAGACTTTAAAATTTTTCTCCAGAGTATTTTGTCAGAAATATTTGGTGATTAAATGGGTGTAACTAAGGAAATTATTTTTTGAGCTGGAGTACAGGATTTGAATTGCCTACACATAGCAAGGTCTTGTTAAATTTAATTCTTGTGGATGCAAAAAAAAGCTATTACTAGAAAATGGAAATCAAAGTCTAAGCCAACTGTATTTGAAGTATTGAATAGTGTAATAGAGATAAAAGGACTGGAAGTGGAATCTTTACAAAAGGTTAGGCACAAATTAGATGGAACAATTGAAATTTTGGGAAGAATATGTGCAGAATATTTTTATAAACAATAAACATTTTATTAAGTTATGTATGACATGGGCAATCATACATTTATATAAATGAAAACAAACTATATGAACATAATTTTAGTTGCAAACATTATACCTCACAAACCATATTGACATAATTGCAGTTGCAAACATTATATATCACTTATAATTTATCCAGTCATTGTCAGTCAGATATTACATAGCTCATTCAAATTGTTCCTTCTTTTAAACCTCATTCCTCCTCTGCACGTATTGTTCCCTCAATTCCCATTTTTCCTATGTTCATAGGTTCATAGGTTTATAGGTTGGTACTAGGCTATCAGCCCTAGGGCCTATACAAGCCTAGCCATAACAATTCCCTGGCTATTTCTTCCCACATTATTTACTTTCCTGGACCCCTGTCTAGCAGGGCGACTGACGTGATCCCTAGGATGAATTTCCTTTCTCCCATCCAATCGTCAAGGTTCCTCTTGAAGAGGTCCAAAGAGGCACTCTGCTTGACATGTATGGGCAATCTATTCCAGAGTCTGGGGAGTCTCTGGGTCAGGAACCTATCCCTCCAGCATGTTTTGTTTATTGTGATGACAAGATTTAGATCTCTGGAGCGTGTAGCTCTGAGGGATTGGGATTTCTTTAAGTGTAGCATGTCCAACAGCTCTGGGTTTGACATGGCCTTGTATGTTAAGCAGAGATCGCCTCTGAGTAGACGATATGCGACAGAGTATAGCTGGAGTTTTTTAAGGCGGTCAGCGTAGGGCATCTGCTTTAGGCCTGTGATTCTTTTAGTGAGATATTTCTGAGGCCTTTCCAGTTGTTGCAGATGTCTTGAGAGGTACATACCAAATGGGGCATTGTATTCTATAATGGGTCTAATGAGGGATGAGTACAGTGGGACAATGACCTCCTTTTTTCTGAATGAAAAGCCCTTCATGATGAGGTGTGCCACGTAGAAGGATTTCCTGACTGTTGTGGCGATGTGGTTATTGAAGGTGAGACCACTGTCCACCTGTGTCCCTAAGTCTCTTATCACACTTTCTGTGTTTAGTGTACTGCCACCTATATGGTAATTCATGGATACATGTTTTTTCCCAAAGGGGATAACAATACATTTCTTGGCATTGAGCTTGAGCCCATGGCTCTGGCACCAAGCATCTGTTTCTGTAAGGCCCTTTTGTAGAGTATCCACATAATTTGGGGATTCAATAATGGCTCCCAGTTTGCAGTCATCTGCAAACTTTGTTAGCCAGAGTCTCTTAGTGTTGACCTGTACGTCAGAGAAGTAGATGCCAAACAAGAGCGGCCCCAGGACTGAACCCTGAGGTACTCCACTTGTCACTTGTCTGGAGCTGAATTTGGAGTCGGCTACTTTTACAGTGTGGGTTCTATCAGTAAGCCATTTCACAACCTATTGGGTGACATAGGGATTAATGCCCAACTTAGTAAGTTTATCTATGATTCCAGAGTGGGGGATGGTGTCAAAGGCCTTGGCAAGGTCTAGATAGGCTGTGTGGACCACCTTACCCTTGTCCATGGCTCTGGAGACTGATTCAAAGAAGTCAATCAGGTTCAGGAGACAAGATCGGCCCTTCACAAACCCAAACTGGGTGGGGTCCAGTGTTTGAAGGTTGCCAATGTCTTTGTTTATAAGTTCCATGATAATACGCTCCATGGCCTTGCAGATAAGGCTTGTCAGACTGATGGGACGGTAGTTTCCGGGATCCAAGGTGGATCCCCCCTTGTGGATTGGGATAACTGTAGCTCTGCACCACTCAATGGGCACGAAACCTGAGGTGAGGCTATGATTAAACATGACACTTAGGTGAGGTGCCAGTTCATATTGTAGTTCATGTAGTACACAGCCCGGGATGTCATCTGGTCCCATGGATGCTGTATTCTTGGCTTTAGAGAGTGCGTTTTGTACCTGTGTGGCTGTTATTACTGGAATTTGGCAATCTTCCGGTATTGAGATGGGCCATTTAGGGGATGAGAGGGGGGTGAAGTTGGCACTGAATCGATCTGCCAGGATATTGGCAATATCCTTCGGATCAGTATATTTAATGCCATTCTGTTTTAGCTCAGAGCAGATCTGAGCATTGCCATTTAGATTCTTGACATAGTTATAGAATGCTTTGTGGTTGTCTTTGGAATCTTTGGCAATTTTATTTTCGTAACTAGCTTTGGAGGATTTATGAGGCATCTCAGTTTCTTTCTGAGGCTAGTAAGGGAGTTTTTTGCATCCTGGGATTTTCCTCTTTTCTGCAAAAGTTTCTTCCTTTTGTTGTAAAATTTGTTTATGGCAGGGGACCACCAGATTGGCTTCCTTTTTTTGGATGAGAGCATTTTGGTTCTATTTGGGATGGCACGATTCATGCATGAGTGGATGTGCTCGTACAGTGCCTTAGTGTAGGATTCAGCAGTTGAACTTTCAGTTCCCGTCTGCATGGGTGTCATGAAGTTTGCCTCTTCTGACTTGAGTAGCATGAAGTTGGGTTTGGAGAAGTTTTTTATGGTGGTTTCTTTACTGGGGGGTGGGGGTGGGATGTGGATGTTAAGGGTGATTAGCTTATGGTCAGACCTGACTAACGAGGGGGTGACCATAGGTATGGAGCATTGATTTCCCATGTTGGTAATGACCAGGTCTAGGATATTGGAGCCCCTGGTGGGACTATGGATTAGCTGATCCAGGGCGTTGGAATTTATGAATTCCAAGAACCGTTGCGCAAAGGTGTTGGGACATGAGTAGTTTTCCCAGCGAATGGCAGGGTAGTTAAAATCACCCAGTATTAGGGTGTTTGGTTCTATCTTAATATTTTCCAGTATGTTTAGAAAGGTGTAGTGAGAATCTTGGGGTATGGTGGGGGATCTGTAGCAAGCTACAATTTGGATTGCAGTCTTACCTAGTGTTAGTTGCACTTGGAGAATTTCAGACACATTATGTTGGCCAACTAGCCTGGTGGTGTGAATATCCTTGGTGAATATTGACACTCCTCCACCTTTAGTGTTTCGGTCCTGGTTTGGTGGCCGAAAAGTGTGGTAAGAGTTGTAGCCTGGTATTGCAGGGGTGCTCTCTGGAGCCTTGAACCAGGTCTCAGTTACTGCACAGATATCAATGTTCTCCATTTTTAGGAGTGCCTCGAGAGAGTACATTTTGAGGTTTAGACTTCTAGCATTGAGTAGCATTACCTTCAGATTTTGCATGCTTGTACCTGTTACGGTGGTGGTTTTGCCCTTTGAAGTTTGCCTAAAAAAGGCACTATAGGGGTGGCAAGAGCCTTAGCTAGTAACCTGAATCCCAGGGCGACAGGTGCAGACCATCTCTGGCAAAGCATCGTGGTCTGTCAATCATGTCATCCCAGGCAGACAGATACTGGATCCCCTTTGAATGACACCATAAGCTTAGCCAATTGTTGAAGTCAATCATTTTATCCTTATATTGTGGTATCATTCTGGGCGAAGGCAGGATGCTACTCAGGGCTAGGGTCATACCTGCCTGGGCCACATGATCCGAGAGCTCTTCCATGTCTCTTTTCATGTAGTCCAGGGAGGTGCGTCTCAAGTCATTCACTCCAACATGGACAATGACAGAGTCATATTTGTACTTGTTGTGGAGTGACTTGAGTGCATGCGTTATGTGGCGGATCCTGGCACCCGACAGGCAGCTGACTGTAATTTTCTCCTTATTCAACCTGGTGAGAGGGACATCAGTGTGCCGGACTATAGAGTCACCTATGACTAAAATGTTAGGTACATTGTCTTGCCTTAGGGGCTGTTGCTGGGTGGCACACTGGTGTTGTGAACTATGTGACACATTGGTTGTGATTGGTGTTTGTTTGCGTTTCAGCTTCAGAGGTCTTTGTTGCTTGGGCAGGTTACAGTTAAGGGCCTCTGCATATGTGGATTTAGTGTTGCTATATGTGGGTGTTGGTGGTGCGGGTTTAGAAGGGCTATGTGTTGCTTGAGGTGTAGTGTGGGTGTTAACCTTCTCCTCTTGACTGTTTAGCACAATCTTGGGTGGAGAGAGCTTTGCTTCCATTTTGGCTATGTAAGTGCATCTCTCACAGGTTGTAGTGTTGGGTGGTAGGAGGAGAGGGTTGTCTGTGTACATGAGGCAATTGCTGCATTGCCCCAGTATGCCCAGATTCACCAGGTGGACAGGAGAAATCACCGGAAGCTGACCCTTGGACATGCCTGGTTTGGGGCTTTTTTTTTTTCTTTGTAAAGTATAGGAGCTGTTTCCTTAGCAAGGTACTTTGCAATTATAGGCTGTTTAGTGCCTACTATTAATTTCTCCTTGTTAACAAGGAGAGTTCAGTGTTTGTATGAGTTTAAGGCTTCTTAGTGCTTTCCAGCAGGTATTAGAGAAAGTGCTAGTCACAGGGATGCTTAAAGGTAAGATTATAAAGAATGCACTCTGCAGTGTGCACTAGAGAAGTTAGATGTGAAAGTAGGTAACTTGAGTTTTACCTGTTTAAAAAGTAAAGGTTTAGTGGAGAGTTACTATTTTTAAAACAGCAAGATGGATTGAAAGGGGTGGTCACTTTTGTATTTTGGTACTATGAAATACTGTAGGATGGCCAATAAATTTAAATAATTAAAGGGGTGGGATTTCAAAAATGATGATTTTGTGATTACTCACATAAGCCAGTGAAAGTAGAGAGAAATGAGATATATGGTCAGATTAACATAAGAGGCGGGCAACTAGAAAGACAGTGGTATTTAACAAGACAACTTAAATGGGTGGGAGGAAGGGGAAAAAAATTCTGCCTGACTCAGAACAGAGAGAGCTGTGGTCTCTTTTGAAGTTTTAATATGCTGTTAAAACAGAATGCAAGCAAAACACAAGGTAAAGAAAACAAACTACAGTATTCAAAATATAGAAAGGCAATACAGTAATACAAAAAATAAAAGCAAACTAACCTTTCCTTCACAGCAAAGTGTAGCAGAGTCTGGATGAGCCTTTCTGGTAATTTGCTCCTACCCTTTTCTAAAGATCCCAATTCCAGTTGTTTTATCTCTGTTATTGTATTCAATACTTCTTGTAAAGTAGGTTTAGACTTTGATTTCCATTTTCTAGTGATTGCATTTCATCAGCCACGATAATTAGACTCAGCAAGGCCTTACTATGTCTAGACAATTTCAATTCTGTATCATAGCTCAAAAATCATTTCCTTAGTTACACCAGTTTGCTTACCCAGTATCTCTGACAGAACAGTCTGAAGGGAGTCTTTAAAGTCTGCCAACTCATTATAGTCCCAGAAAATATGTTCCCAGTTGCCTCTTTCTTCTCCATCATACCTCCAAGATTTGCTGTCTACCTGAGGGGAAAAATCTTTGGAGCCTACTTGGGTTATAAAAATACTTATGTATTCACTTCCAAGCAAAGATCCTAAATCTTCTAGACTTTGTTACATATTTGGGAGACATACATATAATCCCTATTGTTACTTTGTGATTTGATTATCCAATCTATCTTCCCAATCCTTTCTAATCTCCTCTGACTAATTCTTATAGTTATCATCCAATATTTTGTATGGTCTACTAATTATTCCTTTTTTTAACAGCAGTTTCTGTTCTAGATTCTACTACAATCTCTACCAGTGCTGATCTTTCACTTAGGATTGCCCTGTTTCTTTCTCTTTGCCTATACTCTGATATCTATCCTTGATATGGAAGGCAGTCTCTAGCCTGCCGTCCAAATAAAGTCTTGGCCTCTACCCATTCTATTACCTTTCCCTCTCTAATTTTTGCTCCCAATACCTTGGTTCTTTTACCAGTTTTCTTCAATAAATTCTAGCCCCCTCTTACCTATTGTCTGTATCCTAATTGCAGTCATCCCAATCGACAGAATCTCCTTTCTTCATTCCCATGTTGGCTTAGTTCTTAGAATACTTTATGCTACTTTATGAATATAATATTCTGCATGGTTATTGTTATTTTCCTTAAGGATCTGCATCCAAAATCAATATGTGCAGAATAATGTTTTGGAGGAGAAGTGAAGTTTAAGGGAAGGCAGAACTTGATCAATATATGCAAAGTTGGATTGATGACAATTAAAAAAAGACTATATGTGATGTATAGTGTTTGTAACTGGGAATGTGTTAATATGATTTGTTTTCTTTTATATACATTTATTTTTGCCTATATCTTAAGTGATAATTCAATAAAGTTGTTAGGAAAATCTTGCTAAAGCCATCTAACATCTTTTTTGCTTTAGTGGTCTTCAGACCCCTCTAACTCTGTAAATCTATCTGGGTCTCCAGTTTCGATTAATTTATTTATTTGCATTGGCTTACTGGGATGGTCTCAGTGGGTTAGACTGCCCCTTTTATGCAGAGTCCCAAAGAGAAAAGCTCCAGGTAGCATTAAGGTTCTGTTACAACTACATGCATCAGTAGTCGAGAAAACGTCCAGTTTAGCTTAAACGGTGTTATTTACAAGTACATAAAATTATAGGGGGTACAACACCTACCTTGGGATGAAATTCACTAAAGAAAATACTCCAAAGTTTCCTAACTAAAAAGATCACAGGCCTAACATGCCTGAGCTACCAACAGTGGTTGAAAGCTCTATCTCTTTAGTCAGTGTCTTACAGACTTTTGAGGGGACATCTTTCTCTCTCTCTCTCTCTTTCTCTCTTTCTCTCTCACTTGTCACTTTATTAGAGACTTGATTGTCCTGGGCCTTCTGTATCTCAGAAATTCCAGTATCTCTACCAGTACTAGAACTAGGAACCTAAATTTTCAGCATCAGATAAATAAAACATGTCAGAGAGATAGGTTTATAAGCCTGCAAATCCCAAACCTGTATAATATACTTTCTCTACATGTTAAGCAGTGTGACTGACTATCTTCCTTTAAACATAATATAATTGATTGAATGGGTATCCACAAATTTACTCTGGGATTAACTGGTATTGCCTTCCTGGAGAGAAGGTTTGGCCTGAGGAGGGGTACTGGCAAGGTGTGAATGGTCTTAAGACTCAGTGGTCTTGGAAAATCAATGAATGATTACAATATGTAAGGCAAGTTTAACAAGAGACCATGCATGTCTTGCTAACACTCACCTAGAGGGCCTACAACCTTTTGCAAGAATGATAGTGCCTGCAAGTCCCAGAGCAAATTTAAGGGCATGCATCCAACTGTCTAAGCTTCATTTGAAGGATAACAAGTTAGCACATTGCTTGATATGCTGGAGAAATGTGCTCTGGAACATCTGGAGGCATTGATGATGAACCTATCTCTTCATCTAGTTGCATGTATTTCTTGATGAAGTTTGAGATTTCTGGTTCTGTATGATTCATATGATAAAAGAATGTTTTCAAGCCACTAGGATGCAGAGTGTTTCTGCTTCCCAAAAGGGATAATGCTACATTTCTTGGTGTTTAGTTTCACCCCTTGTTCTAAGCACCAGACATTGGCTTTACTTGGTTCTTTTTGGGGGTACAAAAGGAATTTGACAACCACATCCAACTTGGCAATAATCAGCCTACGTGGTTCACCAGAGATCATTGTTATCAGATTGGGGGACTGAAGAACAGATGCCAAACAACAGAGGCCCCAGTACGGATCCCTCAGGAATTCTACTGGTCACCTTTGCTCTGTTTGAGGAGGAGTCATCCACTTGGACAATGTGTATTCTATCCTTAGGCCAGTTGGCTATCCATCTTACCACATAGGGATTCATGTTTAAGGCCATCAGCTTATAAACAATTCCATCATGTGGTATGGTACCAATTGCTATTGATCAAATTGAGGTAAGCAGCATGGATGGTGTAACAACTGCTTGAGTGACCTTTTAAAAGAAGCTGGCAAGATTCGGCAGGCAAGATCTGCCATTTATAAAGCCAAATTGCACTGAGTTTAGCTTTGTCAGATTTTTGATGTCATGTTTTATAAGTTTGGTGATGATCCACTGCATACAGATAAGATTAGTAAGGTTGATAGGTCTACAGCTTCTGGGGTCTGGGGTGGGTCCAACCTTATGGAGGATCATTACTACAGCAACGCACCAAGATTCAGGAACATAACCTGTACCAAGGCTTAGGTTAAACAGTTTGAGGAGTGTATCAGTGAGTGCGTGTTTAGTGCTGTCTATTAGGCAACCCAGAATATTGTTGCGACCCTGATTCCATAATGGAGATAACCTTGGCCTTTTAGAGTACTTTAACAAAGTGTTCCATAGCGATATGGTGAGAGAGTGACCCTGGAATGGTTTGAGAGAGGATGGTAGTGCCAGTGGAGAAATTTGCGTGAACATGCTAGCCATTATATTTGCAATGCCATTACTTTTGAATGGGAGACTTCATTATGGAAATGTTTGGAGCAGAACAGAGTTTTTTCTTAGTTTGCTGATATAATTGAAAAAGTACTTGTAATTACCCTTTACTTCAATTGCTAGTCTTAATTCATGTGATGTTTTGCTGATCTTTAAAGTTGCATTCGGTTTCTTGTGAGATTATTAATACAATATAGAAGGTGAGAGATTCTGACCCTACAAGCAGATCAAGGATTTTCTTCCTTCTGTTACACAGTTTGTTTTCAGCAGAAGACCACCAGGATGGCTTTTACTGTATTTTGTTTTGGAAGGGACTGCCAGATCAATACATTTATCAAAAAGGGCATAAAAACCATAAATGTAGCTTGCTGCATTACTGGGGTCAGAGATTTCATCATACAGTTGTATAAAGTCTGCCTATTTTGAAGTCTCTAATGAGGGTGATACTGGTTACCAAGGAAGTGGAAGTTCTGAGCATTAAGGGAACCAGTTCATAGTTCAACTTTACTAATAAAAGACCACTTGGGGAGGAGGGGGTGCAGAGAGGGGTCACATTTGTGAGTACCAAGTCAAGAGTGTTTATGCCACTGATTGGTTTGCAGACAGTCTAATCCAGGGTGTTTTTGTTTACCCAGTCAAAGAAATGTTGAGCATACCAAGCACTGGAAGTGTAGGTGCCCATTCAATGGAAGGATATCCGAAGTGACCAAGAATTAAAAAGCCCTTGCTTATATGGACACTGTGTAAGAATGACAGTATTTCATTATGGTTATCTGGAACCATGGATATTGACAGCAGGTGATCAGTTGGACATTTGATTACCCTAAGGGGAGCTCTAATTCAATAAGCTCACAGGGGAGAGTGGTCTCTGGGTACCTGTTTTGACAAGATATTGTCCCTGATGAACACTGAAACTCTGCCACAGTTACTGGTGGGTCTGAATTCATGGTAGGCACAAGCCCCAAGCACAGAAGGGCTACCTTTTAAGGATTTGAGCCATGTCTCAGTAGCAGCACATACCTGGATTCATTCCAGATACAGAAGTCCCTCCAGGGCAGGCAGTTTATTTTCAAGACTCTTGGAACTGAGAAGAGCCACTTTAATATTGTCCAGTTTGAGGTGTTTCTCAAACTGGAATTTTCCTTAGTTGAAGTCTGTCTTAAAAGGGCACAACAGGGGTAGTAAAGGTTTTGGACAATATGCAGAAGCCCTTGAATTAAAGGCAAAGACAATCATTTATAAAGTAAGTTGGACTGTAGATCATCTTATCCCAATGTGGTTCATATAGTATCACACAGGAATGATGCCAACAACTTAGTTTTTAACCAAATTATCTTTTCCTTGAATCTAGGAATTATTCTAGGAGAAGGGAGGATTCCACTTACAACCAGTGTCTTACCCCTAGTCATAAGTTGCAACACATCCTTCTGCATGGTCTTGAGAAGTCTGCATGCCAGGACATTTACCTGCACATGGACTACTATCATGTTGTAGTTATACTTGCTGGAGGAAAGAATGCTGAGGACCCTAGTTATGTCCACTATCTTGGATCCCGAGAAGAAGCTGACTATAACCATGTCCTTGTCCAGACTGATGAGTGTGAAGCCTGTGTGTCCAACACTAGAGTAACCAATAACTAGGACACTTCCAGTAGATGAATTATGCCTACCATACATGGGATATTGGTTTTGATGCAGAGGTATGCCAATGACTAGTCTTAATATTCTAGAAGGTTTTGGGTTTTTCACAACATCTGTTTATGACAGTTTTGTATTGTTTGTATAATGTAATTGCAATTGCATGGGTGGGTGTTTTGGTTTGAAGCTCACTGCAAGTATTGGACTGGGAGAGGGATGCCTCCATATTGATTAATAAATTGCACATATCACAGATGGCACCTACGAGGCTAAGTAAATGTTCATTATCAGTGATAATTAAAGTGCTTTTATACTTACTTAGGATGTCATGTGCAAGAAGGCTTAAAGTGTGTGTGGGGGGGTGAATCTGCTGCTACTCCAGTGTGCCTGATGTTGATATTTGAAAATGACTTTGTTAGGAAGTAAAAAGGGCTATAGAGGTGTTTTTATAATGTGGACTGTTTTGGGGGGGGACTACAGGGGTTACCTTTACAATAACACTGTTTGGAGGGGTAGTAACATTGAAACGTTACACTACTGTTTAAGAGCTGCTATACCACAATGGTTAGTTCAAAAATACACAGTTTTCTGCAGCCCATAGGGGCTTGGTGTAATTCAGCATAGTTTGTTTTGACACATAGCTAACTTCTATCTAGCACCTGGTAAATGAAAGTCAAATGCAACAGTAATACTAACTATAAGGAAAAAACTGGTGTTGCATGTGCCACAGACTATTCAACTACAACTACAGCAGCAGTGCATGTAAAGCAACTGAACACAGTATATATATTAAGTAAGAAAAATAAGAGAGCCAATGAAAAACTACTATAAATTCAAGCCAACAGTGCTCAGCAACCTAGGAACAGCAGCAAGTAATCTACTCCTACTAGAATAACTACCACTAACTCCAAAATGGCCCCCACTCTAAGCAATTAATCTACTCTCACTAGAATAACTGCCACTCACTCCAAAATGGTCCCCACTCTAGGCTAGAGCAGTCTGACAGCAAACAAGGGTTGAAGACAGAAAAATAAATGAAACTCTGAAAAAAAGCAATTAAAAATCTGCAAATTAACAAAAATCTTTAAGAGTAGTAATAAAAAGCAAAAATTAAATTTTCTAAGTCATTGTGAAGTCCTGAAATACTTTAAAACTTCTCAATGTTTGCAAACAGTTACAACTCTCTGCAACAATCTTGCAATCTTACTGGAAAGACATACACATAACACAGGTACATATACATAGCACATTAGTAGTTAGAAATGAAAGTTAGACTGATCTAGGGTATTATAATAGCAGGAGCTTAAGGGATCATAGCAAAGGAGGTGAGTATTAATAGTCATATACAATAAGTGATAGGTATGTCAAAGTCTGGTATTTTACCATCTAGTAATGAGATACAGGAACTAGAAATTTAGCACATTTATTTTGGTAAAACAGAAAAAAGCAGCATATTGTATATTCAATAGGTTAGGGTGATACAGTGAAAGTAAGATAAGTGAAAAAATATTAGGAGGTATGCTGGGGAGCAGAAGGGGGAGTGTAATAGAGATAAGGATGAGATGACAGAAAATAATTGAGCAGAATCAGGATTTACAAAAGCTTATTACAGTGAGGCAGAATGCTACACAGTGCTCAGGTTCTGTGCAGGCAAGTACTGGAAGAAATAATTTTTAATTGTAATTTATATTGAAACTGGCATAAAATATCTTCCCTCAGATCAGGTTGACTAAAATTCTAAAGTTCAGCTGCATAAAATGAGTACAGGGGATCTCTGAGTGGTTATTTGTTTTTGAAGTTAATATTATGTTTAAATATTGAGATATTAGTTGCCTGGCTGACTGGAAATAGCAGGACATCTGCCTGTCTTAACTCATTCTAAGTGTCTTGATTCATAATCCAACTAGACTCCCAGTTCTCCTACTCCTGTTGAAATTCCTTCCACATTACTCTTGCTGTCATATCTCAGAGGGTGTGGCCTGTCTTCTTACTCCTAATTATGTTGATTGCATTAATTCTGCTGTGGCCACCTGGCTTTGTTGCTTCTGTAGAGGTTTCCAAAACGGTTTGGTTGACCCTGATATCCATTCAAATATTAAAACATATTAATGTGAAAGAATGCTTGAATATGTCTCCCACTCAGAAAAAAAGAAACGTGTATTTTGTCAGTTGATTAATTGCAGCTAACATATTCATTTATTTTGTCTGTATGAATAAAAAAGCAAGTGCTTTTTTGCTGAAATAAGCAGTAAAATTTGACACATGATGATTTTGGACTGTTTTGGCCTGCATTAAGCTAAAAGATGTTCATGTTTACTCTAAGTGTGATAGCTTCTTTCACTATATTCAACAACTGAGTACCTATTATATTCTGAGGAAATAAGTAATACATGGCATGCTAGTTTCCTGAACCTTGTTTGGCTAGCATATGTTAATATTTCTATTACTGTATTGTATACAAAACTTGCCAATATGCTCAACGTGGTATGTATAGTAATTTTGATTGCTTATGTTTAATGGTGGCACATATGGGGTTCAATATCATATACCTGCTGATTTAACCATCCTTAACGTCTACATGAATAACTAAAGGAATGGTTGCTGGTGGTAAAGGTTTTCAGTCAGAATGAAAAGATCAGGTAATGATATGAACAATGTTTTAAACAGAGTGACTGTGCCTTCTGTGTAGCTGGCTAGCCTGGTATAGCTCATAATTCTGTGATAAGAATACAAGCATATACTAGTCTTCATCTTTGTTATATGACAACAAAATGGGTGTGGGTCACCTAAAGTATAGATACTTGCAAGTTCTGAAAAAGTGAAAGGAAGGGGTCAAATAAGGTGATAAGGAAAGGAAAGTTACAATGAAGAGGGTAGTGGTGACTGGGTGGTTGGATAACCCGGGAAGGGTAATTGTACATAGGGTGCTGGAGTGAGGGTTACAGCAAGTCCCTGCCAGGGGGTCCCTAAAACTGAAACTTGCTGGAGAACCCATCAGTTCTCACAGCCTCGGATGAAGAGTAGGAACAGGACCCATCTGCAGTCACCTAGGCATTGCAGAATTTTAAACTGAAAGGTTTGTAGAGATAAGGCCAACCTGACTAGCTAGTGATTACTATCTCTTTGCCTTTAGAGTCATTGAAGGGGAGCTATGGAGTGTAACTAACGTGAACCCTCCACCCAGAAGATAATACTTAAGACTGAAAAGATCCTGCTTAATAGGTAAACAGTCACTGAATTTCTCTATTCAGCTTTATGTGTTTTACTGAGTTTTCTACTTATAGGGCATATTATATGCTCATCGCCACCTATGCTTTGTGTTGATACTGCTCAAATGCCTACCTCAGAGCCATGCTTGAATAACAAACTGTTTCAAAATTTCACGGGCTAATTTTTCAACTTCTGAAATGCCAGTTGTGTCATCGCTGTCTACCTGATGTCTAACAGGGCACAAGCCTCAGGTTACTAAGGGGGTACACTAGCTTAACAAAGATGGGGACAAACTTGTAGCAGTAACTGAGCAGGCCATAAAAGCATTGACTTATTTTTGGTAGTGGAAATGGGCCAGTTTTGTACAGCTTATATCCTCTCTGCTGTGGTCTTATTATCCCACTTTCTAGCAGGTAGCCTAAGTACTGGGCTTTGGTCATCTCTACTATACATCTAGTGGGTTGGCTGTTGATCTTACTTAGAGAATTTAGAATGGTTTGGACCTGGGGGAAATGACTTTCCAGTCTTCTGAGAAAATTGCATCCTCAAGGCAAGCTGCTGCGTGCCTGCTATGAAGGCTCAAAACACAATGCATAAGTCTCTGGGTCTCCATGAAGGTAAACAGCATTAAGGTATAGAAACTTGTCCATCTGGTATGGAAAACATCATTTTCTACTTAACCTTCAGAGTTTATAGAATTTGACAATAAACCAAGGTCAAGTACAGATTGGACTGAAACCTAGTATTACACATTTTTCCAACCAGTTCTTCTACTTTAGGCATTAGGAAGGAATCAAATTTTGCAAGCATAATTAGTTTTTTGATGTATACTCCCATCAGGTTTAGGAAATAATGTAGTGGGTCTATTTCACTCATTAAGTGCCTCTTCAGTACTTAAGCATTTTCTGCATTTTTCTCTTTAACTGCTTCGTAATCAGATGGTGGTATTTGATATGATTTGAAATTTAACTTTTCCCCAGGGATCATCTCAGTAAAGTGTTGGATTAAGTTAGTTCTGCCAGGTAAGTTTGAAAATAGGTTTCTAGTCTGGAGTACAAATTCTAACTTCTTATCCCTGTGCCACTGACAGTGCCTCACCTATCTTACCTTCAGGGCATGCTGTGAGGACTTTTAACCTCTTCAGAAAATACAATCATAATAGCAACTTCAAGTTTCTCTGGAAAGCATCAAATTATTTATGTGGTGCAACTGTTTTGATTTTCTCTTTCCAGTCTGTCTCACTTTGTAATTCATTTTCTCTGCTTTCTCTGTCACTGCAAAAGCGTCTTGCCACTTGGCAAGAAATGTGTTTTCTGCAGTGAGTACTAACACAATTATACACTCCCATTTGAACTCTAAGGTGAGTGTTTTTATTATAAGTTCTTTATCGGATTTCCCATACTTCCTCCATATACTACCTCTGTAGGGCATGACATTTCTTGTCCTATCCTGCTATTCTGTGAAATGCCCTTTTATACTTTTGAAAGGAGTGTTTTCCTTTTTCCTTTTGCTGAATCTAGCAAGCCTCGGGTGTGTCAGATGATGCTGGGGGGATTTCCTTTACAGCAAAGATTAGGTAAGGGAGTAGTTAACCCTAGTTCTATCTATCTTTCTCTATAGCATTCCAATGTATATACTTTAAAGCTCTGTTAAAATGTTCAGTTAGCCTGTCAGGTGCATACAGATGTCCTTAACTGCTTCATCTTAAAGTATATATAAGTTAAAAGTCTCTACAACTTTTACCCTAGTTCTCTATAAATATTAAAACAATGTAAATACCTTGGAAAATATTACTGCTTCTTTCACATTTAAGAGGTAGACCTGAAGTTATTACTTATATACAGGAATCTCATTGCTTGTATACAATAATTTCACTTGGTAACTAATGATGCAAAGAATCTGAGAAAGGCCAGCTGGTTACAAGAAATAGTGTAATTCTGAAACTAAGGTCAGTGTCTTAAGAGATTCATTACTAGCCAGCGACTAGGGCAAGTGGAATTTACAATCATGTTAAGTTTGATTTTCTGTTGTGTTATTGATGTTGGATGATCACTTGTTTTCCTTCTACCTTTGCTGTTTGCCTTTATTGGGTAGTCATGAATTTGTGTATAACTATGCAAAGGTTTGAATGTAGATGTTTTATTTTATGACCCAGTATATGGCTTAATCCTTTTCAGTGAATTTTTTTATTGATCATAATAGTTTTGTTCCCAATAGTCTTGCACTGGTTCTCCTATCCCCCCTTTTTTATTTAAACAAGTAGCTCTGCTCCAACAAATTCAAAAACAAAAGTCAGTGCGGTCTTTCTTCCTCCCTTTCTCTTGTGGTATTTGAACACTTTCCTTCACTGTTCTTCTTGCATAAAATGGTGATTCTTGGACAGCTTTCTGATGTTTTTCCTTTGACCATGTGTTTTCTTCATTGGAGATTTTTCATGACTTCTCTACTCTGCTTGCTGAATTCCTTCTAGTTCCCCTCCTTTGCATTTTTTCCAGCCTAAAAGAAGAAAAATAATATTAGTTAAAAGAAATAAAACTTAATATATACAAAGAGTTGCAGCTTGCATTTCATTGTTCTTGTTTATATGGTGCCTTCATATTAGTCTTGGTGGGTGTGACAAATCATCCTGCTCTCGTTCTCCATTTCCTGAAAAAAAATTAAATTAATATCTTACAATGTGTCTCTCTTTCTCTTCTCAGTATATAAAATCTTCAGCCATGCATTCCCACATCCCCCCATTTGCTCAACAGTCATATATATATATATATATATATATATATATATATATATATATATATATATATATATATATATATTTATATATACACATATACATATACATGGATCCATGTCACAACCTTGAAACCTGACAATGTCGAAAGTCAAAATGTTAAGCCCAGAATTGTCAAAATTGCAAAAGCATGAAACCTCACAACAGAGAAGTACAGAACACTGAATCTTAGAATATCGAAAACAACTACCAAAAACTGAAGAAATCCCAAAAACCAATGTACTAACAGCCTAATAACCAAACCACAGGAAGCGCAAGAGGAAGGAAACAAGCTGGACACTTCTTTTAATGTAATAAAACATTTAATAGTCACTATTCTTTTGAAGATGTCATCAGAAAATGGCAAACACTTAATGACCACACATTTTATGCAATTCTTGAGCTTAAAAAAATCCAATCACATAAAGACGTTAATAAAATGATAAAACAATAAAACAATAAAGCAATTAAAAGAGTAATCTGATAAAACTAATGTAGGCACTAATTTATAAGCAAAACAAATGTCTTAACCCTTTCTTAAATAGTCAGTTTTTTATCAACCAAAAATCATTTTATATTTATATCATCATTTAAACCAGGTGGATGATTTGCACCAAGCCTAATTTGTTACTCAATCTCTCTTTTTACTACCTGTTTTTTTTACAATTACTCCAATCTCATATCTTCAGTGACCAAGTCTAGAATGGTAAAAGTAATTTTTTTGAGGTTTGACATCTAACTGAATGTCTGTATAAGGTATTTTTCTCATCTTTTATCTTCATTGCGTAAAGATGCTCTTTAACTCTCTTGCCCAAGCTTCTTGTGGTCATACCCACATAGAAGGCTTGGCAACTTGAGCACAATGCAATATACTCTACTCCTCTAGTGTTACAAATAAATCTTCTGTGGATCTTAAAAGTGTATGACAAATATTCAAAGGGAATTTAAGGTCCTTCATAAATGTACCTACAAATACTGCAACTATTGCATTTATTTTTTTTTTCAATAATAATTCTTTATTCTTTTCCAAATGTTAATACAATACTACAACATATTGACAATATATACATGAATGCTTCCAACAGTTACATAAAGTCATTATACCTAAATATATACTTCCAAATAGGTATTACAGAAAAAGAAAATAAAAATCTAGTATCAATATAAGGCTTATCTATAGTAAACTCCATAATTAGTCTGTACTTCCCGGAGAAAAGTGGATTGGAACCTTAAGCTAAGACAATGTTAAAGATTTGCTCCCATATTTTTGTATTATTTACACTTTTCTTATGATCATTAATTAGTAATTTGTGTGCTAAGATATGTTTTATCGCTACACTCTTAAAGTTTTCCCATGAAGTCTGGGATGGATTCAACCAATTTGTAGCTATGTACAGCTTCATTAACAAAAAAATATTTATGAGTATGATCCTTTGGGATCTATCCAAATTAATTGGCGGAATATGCAGAATCATAAACTCCCAAGAAAGTGTAGACTGTTGATATCCCATTTTTTGTAGTTGGAATTTCAAAGAATTCCAGAGTTTAAAAATACATGTACAACTCCAGAACATGTGTAAAAGGTCAGCCATTTGATCTATACAATATGGGCATTTAGGTGAATTTTTTGAGTTAAATTTATGTAGAGTGAGACGTGTGTAATACGCATTATTAAATATCATCAACTGAGTAAATAATAACTTTTGAAGGGACACTGATTTTAAGGTTAAGTTAATTGCTCTCACTATTTTACTATCTTCAATCGTTAACAGTTTCTCCTTCCAGTATTTGGATAAAAGCATTTGGTTATTGTATTTCACATCTTTCATCAAACTATATGAGGCTGTTATATATTTACAGTCCTGTGTTAGAGTTTGCCATAAATTTAGGCAAATGTTTAAATCTTCTTCTTTAATTTTAAAATTCCTATTACTAAAATAGCTTATTGATAAGTCCTTTAACTGTCTCATTATAATTAAATACGAGTTAGGGAGATTCATCTCTTTTAGCATGTCATGTATTGAGATACCGAGAAAGGGATATAAATCAAGTATGGTTAAGTCACTTATAAGTGGGAATTTCTTAAGATCTATCAACTGATCACCAATTTTCAAATTCGGGTTCTTATGAAATGGTTGAAAAATCATCATATATTGTAAGAAATTTAGTGAGTTAAACAGACTTTGTACTGATATTATATATATTCTGATATGTTCCATCAGAGCGTACATTTTAAGGGTATCTTTATTTAAAAAAAGGTAATGCCTTACAATTAATGCCCAGTCCAGCAACATGTTTATGATTCAGAATCAACCACTTAGGTGCCCATTTAGAATTGGACCTATCAAAGTTAACTACTCTTAGAATTCTATTAGCATTTATTATTAAATAATATGTTTCAAAATTCGGTAGCTCTAACCCGCCCCTATTTTTCGGAGTCATCAGTTTATCATAAGATATCCTAACTTTTCTAGGTTCCCATACAAATCTACCTAATTCTGTATGAAGTTGTTTGAAGAATTTCCTAGAAATTTGAACTTGAGTAGCTCTAAAGATATATAATATTCTGGGAAGTATGTTCATTTTAATAATTGAGGTCTTTGCCATTATTGGTAATTTCAGATTATTCCATCTTTTTAAATCAGAGACTATCTGCTCCCAAATTAACTTAACATTATTTACATAAAAGTCTCTATTATCTGTTGAAAAAACAACCCCTAAATATTTTATTTTTTCTTCGGATTTTACCTGACCTACCAATGGTAAAAGCGAGAAGGGTGTAGGCGTCTTTAACGGAAATACCTTGGTTTTTTTTAAATTTATTTTGTAATTAGATATTTTTGCAAAGTCTTCCACAGCTTTTAATATTTTCTTGATATCTGAAACAGGTGTCGTGCAGTAAATATTTAGATCGTCCACAAAAGCAGCCATGGAAATGTTCATACAATATTTTATTATTGGAGCATTGTGATAAATATTTTGTTTGATATGTAGAAATAATGGTTCTAAATATAGATTGAATAATATAGGAGATAACGGACATCCTTGACGGGTACCATTCTTAATTTGAATTCTTTTTGAGAGATTCCTATTAATAACTAGATTTGTATAGGGATTATTATATATTTTTTTTAAAGTTAAAATGAATTCTTGAGGTATATTAAAACATGCTAAAATATCAAACAAACATTCTAAGTTCACTCTATCAAAAGCTTTTTGCGCGTCAATTATGAGAGCATAAACATTAAAATTCCTGTGAGTGGCATAAGAAATCAGTGTATGAAGTGATAACGTATTATCTGTAGTTTGTCTGCCATTTATAAAACCGGCTTGTTCCTCTGATATTATCAGGTTAATTACCTTCTTTAATCTATTAGCCAAAATTGATGTCATAATTTTCATGTCTATATTCAAAAGTGAAATAGGTCTACAGTTATCCGGGTTTTGTAAATCAGCATTCTCTTTCGGTATAAGAATAGTTTTCGAAGCATTAAAGTGTGGGTCATTAATTTTATTATTAGTTATATAGTTAAATACCTGTGAAAGTATTTTCCCCAATATATCACTAAAAGTTTTATAAAATTCCGTGGTCAAACCATCCGGTCCCGGAGCTTTATATGGCTTCAACTTCTTAATTGCATCAGTTATCTCCTCTGAAGAAATTGGTTTAACTAAGTTCATATGAAGCTCATCACCAATCTTCGGAAAGATAATTTTCTGCAGAAAATCATTATTACTCTTATTTATATTTAATTCCTGCTGTTCACCATAGACTTGAGAAAATATTAGTTCAAATGCCTTCATGATGTCTTCAGTATTGGTATATGCTTTATTATTAAAGTGTATTTCAGAGATTTGAGAAGGTATTTTCGATTGATTAATGATATGCGCTAGTGCTTTTGAAGGGGTCTGTATACGATTGGCGTATTTTACCAGCATTTTCTGTTCATAAAATGATAATTTACTGTTTTGTAGTAAAAAAAAGATCCTTCTGACATTTTAATAACTCCGTTTCAGTTTGTTTACTCTAATTCCCAATTAGATCCTGATCCAGTAATTTAATTTTAGTTTCCAATTCTTGTATGTCTCTCACTTGTAATTTCTTGTAATAAGTAGCCTTTTGGAGAAAAATTCCTCTAATTTGTGCTTTGGTCGTTGCCCATTCTATGTCAGACGGATGACGGTGTTCCGAAAGATTAGCTAGTAGTTGGTTAAAGGACTCTTGAACTTCTTTTATTATATTTTCTTTATTCAATAGATATGGATTTAATGTCCAATTATAACCTCTAAAACGTATCTTATGACTAGTGTCCTTATTGAAAGTTAATGTGATCCTAGAATGATCCGACAAATGTCGAGCTTGTATGTATATATAGGGATCAAAAAACATTAGTGCGTCTGAAATTAGAAAAAAGTCAATCCTGGACCACATTTTATGACAACTTGAATAAAATAAAGTTATTTGCATTCATTTGATTCTTAGTGTATTTAAATGGATCATATAATTTAAAATCTGTTTTACGTTCCTGTAGTGCTATCACTGCTTGGTTATTAAAGGACCTATGGGAACTTGATTTATCTAATTTGGGGTCTTGGTATGTGTTCCAATCACCTCATATTATTATATAGTAATTATTATATTGATTCAGGATAAAATAAAGTGATGTTATAAACAGTTGTTGATTGGCACATGGGGCATATATATTAAGAAGTATCACCGGTTTATCATAAAGTTTAGATACAAGAATCACATAACACCATCTTCCCTCTTTGTCCATTTTAAAATCTAGAATTTTCTCTTGGTACTGACTTTTAATAATAATCGCCACCCCTGCACTATTAGTTGTCCTTTCCGAAGCTACTACCTCTCTGATCCATTTCTTATTTTTAAGGACAGTCCATTGATCATTAGTCAAATGGGTTTCTTGTAATAAAATAAAACATGCCTTTGACTGGAGGAATAAATGAAAAAATAATTTCCTTTTTTTCAAGTTCTGGAACCCTTTAACATTCCATGAGTCTACTATCCACATACTAAGATTTTTAAAACTTTTAAGTATATTTTAAAATTGAAAGACGATACTAGATTCAAATGTATTAGCACAGTATATAATGTCTGGAAGCAATCTAGACGTCCCATCCCTAACCAGTGCCTATCCACTATTCCCCTGGACCAGGACATACATAGGTTTTTTACACTGTATAAACTTTTATTGGTACACATCCTTACTAAACATCTGTTCTTTATCTTACAAAATAACACACTAAAAACATGCAAAAAACCTATAATGACTACATCTAACTCTACAAAACCTAACCAAAACATTCCCTACTAAACACTGGTAACTATCTACAGCTCTTGAACACATTATTTAGTTAACACAAATGGTCTTCATTACATTCAAAATTACTATTCTACCTCTCTAATAGTTAACATATATTATTAGTTCTATTAATTGGTTATATTACCCTAGAATATCTAACTATCTTATTTAAATCTAACCTAAACAGATATACGACAGTACTCCTATTAAACAATAATGTTATTGGCTTCAAGATAATTCACTATATGTTTAATCTATATTTAAAGCATTAAATCTGACATTGTTTATCTAATCTAACTTATTTAACATTGTAATGACAGCATCATTGGTGAATACAAGTAGCATTAACTATGCTTACTGGGTACTATACTTGAATATATAAAATGATACCTAAATAGCACAGTTCCCAAAACATTCAGAACCACATCAGAAAAATAACCTTCATTTTCCTAGAAATGCCAGGATATATTATGTTCTTTTAATCTACTAACTATCCCAACATTAAAACCCCTTTGTATCTAAACATTTACAGTATTAAAACACATCCTAAAGACAGGAAAATAAATATTGCAGTACAGTACAATATTATTAGCACACCCACATTCAGGCAAACTACCTAAGAAAATAGAATAACTATGATAAATTTATCCTACTTCTACCATATCAGTTAAATAACACATTTTGACCACTACATTAATAGTTCAGTTTAAATCCTACCTGAATGAATTCACATTTCCCTTTACAGAAATAAAAGTTGAGACATACATTAAAGTCCACGGAGCCTCGTTTTACGATCCCAGTAGTTTCCCCTTCTTCCACAGAGATCTTTCTACTTCCTGCTCATGAAATCTTGTCTTCGAGTTCGCGAATGGGGAACCATTATGCGGACGGACTTCTGGATGCGCCACCTCGAAAGCGGACCCTCAGCAGCATCCAAAGGACTTCCTGTTGCCTCACGAAGGGACACAGTTCGTAGAAGCTGTAAAAGTTTGTGGAATCTTCGTGGACAAGCTGGAACTGCAAAAAAAAACTACTTAACTATTTACCAAGGGGCCTGGTGAAGAAAAAAGAACAAACAAAGGATTTTGGAGCCTCGAGGTATAGTAGGCATGGAATCCCAGTATCCACGTTGCTGTAAACAGACTGGATGGTCGAGTTAAGCTTCCGAAGTTGGGAGGGATTTAAAAATCTTCAAAAAGGTAACTTTTGCCTCTTTTTTTGTAGAGATGGAATATTTGGATCCATCAACTGTAAAAATTAATGTGTTAGGGTATTTCATTTGAAATTTAATGTTCTTTTCAATAAGGAACTTGCAGTATGGAGCTAGTGCTTGTCTGGCTTGTCTTATTTGCAATGATAAATCCTGTCCCATAGAAACTCTATTATTTTGCCACATAACATAACCTCCATTCTTTTTAACAGTTAGAATTATTTTATTTACATCCTGGTAGTTAAGAATTTTGACGTAAACCGGTCTAGGAACATTTGAGGCTTGTGTTTCTCTGAGAGCTCTATGGGCTCTTTCTATAACTATTTGCTTAGCGATGTCAGAGTCATTGAACAATATTTCAAGTATTTGTATGATGGTAGAACTTAAATCATTATATTGGATAGTTTCAGGAATTCCTCTAATAATTATGTTGTTCCTTCTGGATCTTGCCTCCAAGTCCAGAATCTTATTTTGCATAGATTGAATATCCATGTCATGAATGTCTGTTTTTTTTGTAAGCAATGTTATTCTGTCCTCATTTTCGGATATCCTAGCTTCTGATTTATCCATCCTTTCAAGAATTTGACTGCATGTGGCACCAAAAGAAAGTACCTGGTTTGATAGTTCTTTCAAAGCTTCTTGAATGGGCAACAAAGCAGTTTTAATGTCTTCCATGTTAGCCAGTTGATCCGGTATATTTGTCATTCCAGCTTTTAAAAGTTCCTGTTGTTTTGTAGTTTTCTGCCTTTTGATTGTTGAATCTTTTTCTGGTGACTGAAGTGCTGATAATTTGGTTTTAGTTGTTGTTGTTTCCATACTTTTTTCTTCTTTTGACATTGTGAAACAAAAGTCAGACAGTTCCTTTGTTTAATACTCTGTTCAGAGTCAGGCAAACAATCAGATCTAATCCTGTGAATTTAATTAGTTTCCTCCTGTTCTTTTACCTCTCAGGCAATGTTTAGTTGTAGTAGAATAGTTATATCCAACGATTATTACAAAAAATCTTGTAGTATAACCTCAGGGTTGATTTTTATTCCGAGTATCTGGAGAGCTGTAGATATGCAGTGTCTACAGAATGGCGGCCATCTTTGTCTCACTGCAACTATTGCATTTAAAAGTCCCATTTCCTTTGGAAGTATAGGGTGGAGAAATTGTAGTATTATCATGTTTTAATAGCTGTTTATTACTACCATTCTTCTTATAAATGAAGTAAGGGGTTTCACCTAAAACACTGGCTAAATCATCATTACCCATAATCACCTTCCAATTACTGGAAATTATATTTTTGATAATACCACTGTCCACAGTCATAGCCAAACAGTGTCTAGGTATCATATCCTGATTATTGGAAGGAGTGTCTTCCTTCTTTGTGTCTTGTTAGTAAATCTATGCAAAAGTATGTGTAAAAACTCTGTGGACCCTTCTGTATGAATTCCTTCAGCCATTTTGTCCAAGAAGTCTATATGATAACCTCTTTCAAAAAACAATTTAGTAATAAAACCTAGTCATGCATGATGCTGTAATATATTGACCCCGAGTAATGTTTCTCTTGATATAACTAGGGCAGTTACTCTTATAATGAACATAACCATTCAAAGTAGTATTCTTTCGATGGATGCAACTTACAAAACTACCTATAGTAGAATCCCAGCTGAGAGCAACATAAAAAAAAAAAAAACTTTTTGTCCTATGTCACCTGTTACAAAATTTAAAAAACTGACTCATTTTCCGGTAATGTTGGTCAACCAGAAAGGCATTTGTTTGGAAATAATCTGATAGCCCTTTTAGAAGAACTGGAAAAGGGGCTAAACAGTATTGTGCTGTTGTTGTCCAAAATAAGTATTTTAAACATTGTATAAGGCTCAACATTGTACTTAAGGGACTAAGATTTATCAAGGTTCCCAATAGTGCTACATGTGAATCTCCTTTTGAAAAGAACTGGTTTCTTTTTTTAACAATGCTGTCATGGAGTTTTTGAAATTATTCATTAAAAACAACAGTGCTGTGCTTGAAAATTTAAGAAGCACTTTGATACAAATCAACATCAAAGTTAAAGAACAACTGCAAAAGTGTGCCAATTTGAAACTAGAGTATGAAAACATTTTCATAGCTGTTGAGAAATTCAAAAATACAGTGGTGCAGTGTAAATACAAGAAGGTCTTCCACAATATAGCGGCTTATGAATCTGGTAGAGCTTATGTACTAGATGTACTAGATGTACTAGATGCAGGAGGTAAACAACAAACTGCTTTTCATAAAGGTGGTACTTATTCTACAAGATATGAGAAAGATAATCAGACAGTTTTTACTTTGCACAATAATTTTAATCAGTCTTCAGAAACTGTCTGTTTAAAACTGGCCAGCAATCAGCCAGGAAATGACATCACATCTGCAGATTACACGGGGAAGCATAAGGAGAGTGCCGGTGAGGTTAATTCAAACAATACTACTTTTCCAGAGCTCCCTTTGGTTCTCCCTTGATCCGGTTCATCAGAATATTTTAATTCCAATAATTTAAGTTCTCCAAAAAAACCTCAGTGAAGCAAGGGGCAAGAATTATTCCACCCGAAGCAAGTAAGAAGTTGAGGATGGAAACTTTAAACTCTTCAGCTGAGACAGTGAGTTCTAATATAAAGATTTTTTAATTTATCTGCCTTTACATTAGCTGACTTACACCGTAAGGTATTAATCTGAGTTTCAATTTTTTACAGAATCAGAGAGCTGATAAGACTAGCAGACATATTCAATAACATCTATACTTAGTGTACACTAAGTGTACATGACCTGTATTCAAGTACATCCCTACCACATTTTTTGTGCTTTCTAGTCACCCAGAAAGATTATACTAAGTATACATATAATCTACAGTTTATGGTAACCTTTATGAATCCCCCTCAGTATTTAAAGCTACAAAAAAATCAGTAGGAAAACTAAAATTAGGAGGAAGAAGGTGTGAGTTATGTCTGTGTTGTCTGTTCACTCAGAACAGTGTACACTTACCGTACACTTAGTGTAGGCTTTTTTGAACCCTAGTGTAGAAGTTTACTAGTCAAAGTTTTACAGATGAAAGTTGAATCTAAAATACATCATGAAAGATATACATGTTAAGAAATGTCTCAGTAAGCTGTCTGTTTTTAACCCGGCATTACAGCATACCATAAAGACATTTGAAGATTTTTAAGAGGGGGTATATTAGGTCGTGTTTGGGAAGAAAAACTAACAAACCATTTTATAATTTAGATAAAGAAAAAAATGAAAGCACTTTCTGAACTCAAAGCACAACAAGGTCTGAGATTCATGAAAGCAGATAAAGGAGTGGGGTGGTTTTTAATAGAGTTTGACAAGTATAATTCTGTGACAGAAAGAATGTTAAGTAACAGTGATGAATATCTTCAAGTCTCTTTAGCAGACATTAAAAGAGTTATAATTACATTTGTAACAAAATTGTATGAATTTATTATGAACAGTGATTTGGATGTTGATTTATATATTTTTTTACTTGTCGATAATCTGAGAATTGGAGTGCTTTTTGGCATACTCAAAATACATAAGAATGCCACCGACCCCCCCCCCCCCCTTTTAGACCAATAGTTTCTGCTTCAGGTGAAAGTACAGAGGGGATCTCGTTGTTCTTAGATTTTTAATCTTTTGGTTCATCAGCACCTTTCATACATTTATGATTCATGGGATTTTTTAAACAACATTAGTACATTTTATTTGGATAATAATTATCACAAAAGTCACAATTACATGTTTACAGTGGATGTTGACTCTTTGTTTACTGCCATACCCGAAGCTGCAGGGGAAGAATTTGTTAGAAGTTTCTGAATAAATATACAGCTATAGAGAATGGTTAATTTTTATATTGCTCTTTTGGAGATACTATTAGAGAATAATTATTTCCTTTTCCACATAAAGTACTACAAGCAAAAGAAGGGGTTGTGATGGGGACAATGGTAGCCCCAGCTTTCACAAGCTTAGTTCTTGGTTGGTGGGGGATGGAAATTTTACCCACAATAAAATATTTTCCCAATATATTATTTTATCAGATAATTTATTTTTCATTATCAGAAGTGAGGGTTTAGATGACCTAGAATTTTTGAATGTATTTAATGACAGTTCTAGTTTTTCAAGTTTTGTACCAGGTGACATAGGACAAAAAGTTTGTTTTCTTGATGTTGAACTCAGTTGGGATTCTACTATAGGCAGTTTTGTAAGTCACATCCATCAAAGGAATACTTTCTTGAATGGTTCATAGGTTCATAGGTAGGTAATAGGCTATCTGCCCGAAGGCATTTATAAGCCTAGCCGGAATGTGTTGGCTTTCGCCGCCCCCTTAGATTAGTTCCTTTGTTTCTGTCCAGGAGATCCACTGAAGTGATCCCCAAGGTAAACTTTCTGTTTCCCATCCACTCGTCAAGGTTTCTCTTGAAGAGGATTAGTGAGGAGCTCTGCCTAATGTAGATTGGAATCTTGTTCCAAAGCATGGGAAGTCTCTGGGACAGGAATCTATCCCTCCAGCACATCCTATTTATTGTTGTGGTGAGGTTTAGATCCCTAGAGTGTGTGGCTCAAGGGGATATGGTTTTCTTTAGGTGGAGCATGCCCATCAATTCTGGGTTGGACATGGCCTTGTATGTCTAGCAGAGATCACCTCTGAGTAGGCGGTATGCAACAGAGTACAGCTGGAGTTTCTTCAGTCGAGCTGCATGTGGCATCTGCTTGAGGCTAGTGATCCTCTTGGTGAGGTACTTCTGTGGTCTTTCCAGTTGTTGCAGGTGTCTTGTAAGGTACATCCCAAATGGGACACTGTACTCTATGATGGGTCTGATAAGTGATGCGTAGGGGGGCCCAATGACTTCTTTCAATCTGGATGCAAACCCTTTTGTGATTAGGTGGGCCACATAGAAGGATTTTCTAAGCACTTTGGCAAAGTGATTATCAAAGGAGAGGTTACTATCTACTTGGGTACCCAGATCCCTTATTACGTCTTCCGTATTTAGGGGGCTACCACCTATGTGGTAGTTTGTAGGTACTTTGTTTTTTCCAAAGGTGATGACTATGCATTTTTTGGCATTTAGCTTGAGGCCATGGTTTTGATACCAGGTATCTGTCTCAGTGAGACCCTTTTGGAGGATGTCTGTGTTAGCCGGAGAGTCAATTATAGCCCCTAGTTTGCAGTCGTCTGCAAACTTGGTCAGCCATAGTCCTCCTGTACTTGCCTGTATCTCTGAGAAGTATATGCTGAACAGGAGGGGTCCTAGGACTGAGCCCCGGGGAACGCCACTTGTAACTGGTTTAGAGTTAGACCTAACTCCCACAACTCTTACCATGTGGGTTCTGTCTGTGAGCCAGCTGGCAACCCATGTTGTGATGTAAGGTTTTATGTTCAGGCTGGTGAGCTTGTCTATAATACCTGAGTGGGGAATGGTGTCAAAGGCCTTTGTGAGGTCTAGGTAGGCTGTATGAACCACCTTTCCCTCATCTATAGCCTTGGAACTGTCTCAAAGAATTCCACCAGGTTTAGGAGGCATGATCTGCCCTTAACAAAGCTGAACTGGGTAGGGTCCAGTGTTTGGAGGTTCCCAATGTCTCTGTTAATGAGATCCATGATGATGCACTCCATAGCTTTGCAGACCAAGCTAGTCAGGCTTATAGGGTGATAGTTCCCAGGGTCCGTTGTGGCTCCACCTTTATGGAGCAGAATAACCGTTGCTGTGCGCCACTCTGTGGACATGTAGCCTGTGAAGAGGCTGAGTTTAAGCAGTGTTTTTAGGTGAGGGGTTAGTTCATTTTTGAGCTCATGTAGGACGCAGCCTGGGACACCATCCTGTCCCATTGATGCTGTGTTTTTGGCTTTGGAGAGGGCTGTTTTAACCTGAGTGTCTGTGATTTCAGGAGCACTACATTCTTCTGGTATAGTTATGGGCCCTTTTGGGGGTGAGAGGGGCTGAAGTTTGCACTGAACCTATCTGCGAGGATGTTGGCTATATCAGTCAGTTCAGTATATTTTGTGCCATTCTGCACTAACTCTGAGCAGATCTAATAATTGCCACTTAGATTCTTGCCATAGCTAAAGAACGCCTTGTGGTTATCTTTGGAGTCCATGGCAATTCTTCTTTCGAAGCTAGCCTTCAATGATTTTATGAGGGAATGTAGTTTCTTGCTGATACTGATCAGGGATGTCTTCCCTTCTTGGGATTTTACTCTTTTCTGTACTAGTTTCCTCCTTCTATTGTATAGCTTGTTTATGGCAGGGATCCACCAGACTGGTTTCCTTTTCTTGGAGGAGTGAGTCTTGGTTTTGTTTGGGATAGCACAATCCATGCGTTCTTGTAGGTGCCCATAGAGTGCATTAGTAAAGGATTTTGCAACTTGGACAGCGTTATCCTTTAGCATGGGGGCTTTGAAACTTCCCACCTCGGTCTTAAGTAACATGAAGTTTGCTTTTGAAAAGTTTTTCACGGTAGTTTCATTGACCGGGGGTGGTGGCAGAATGTGGATATCCAGAGTGATTAGTTTATGGTCAGATCTAACCAGCGAGGAATTGACCTCCGGTGTGGAACATTGGTCACCCATGTTGGTGATGACCAGGTCCAATATGTTGTCACCTCTGGTGTGGGTGTTGATCAGTTGATCCAGGGCATTTGAGTTTATAAATTCTAGGAAATGTTGAGCAAGGGAGTTTGTACTTGAGTAATTCTCCCAGTTAATGTTTGGGTAATTGAAATCACCCAATATCAGGGTGTTTGGTAGGACCTTTATGTTTCCCAGTGCTTCCAGGAATGCAGATTGGGGGTCCTGGGACATGGTGGGGGATCTGTAGCAAGCTATAATTTGAATAGCAGTTTTGCCCTTTGTTAGTTGCACGTGTATGATCTCTGATGCATCGTGCTGTGCCACTAACCTGGAGGTGTGGGTATCCTTGATGAATATGGTTACTCCCCCGCCTTTTGTATTTCGGTCCAGGTTTTGTGGGTGAAATGTATGGTATGAGTTGTAGTCTGGCAGTGCTGGGATGCTCTCTGGAGCCTTAAACTAGGTTTCTGTTACTGCACATATATCTATTTTCTCCATACTGAGGAGTGCCTCGAGTGCGTGCATTTTGAGATTTAGACTTCTGTCATTGAGTAGCATTACCCTCAATTATTTGCTACCTGTGCTATTTATGGTGGTGGGCTTGTCTTTTGAGCCTTGCCTAAAAAAGGCACTATGGGAGTGGCAAGAGCCTTGGCCAGTATTCAAAAGCCTAAGGGTGACAGGTGTAAGCCGTCTCTAGCGAAGCAGCGTGGCTTGTCGAGCATGTCATCCCAGGCTGACAGACACTGGATCCCCTTTGAAGCAGAAGCTTAGCCAATTGTTGAAATTGATAATTTTTTCTCTCTACCGTGGTATCATTCTTGGTGAAGGCAGGATGCTGTTCAGGGTCAGGGTTATACCGGCCTGGGCTACGTGATCAGAGAGCTCCTCCATTTCTCTTTTCATGTACTCCAGGGAGGTACGGCTCAGGTCATTCACACCAACATGGACAATGACAGAGTCATATTTGTACTTGTTCTGGAGTGACCTGAGTGCTTGTGTGATGTGGCGGATCCTGGCACCCGACAGGCAGCTAACAGTAACCTTCTCTTTGTTCAGCCTAGTGAGTGGGACGTCAGTGTGCCTGACTATAGAGTCACCTATTACTAGTGTGTTGGGTAGGTTATTTTGCCTTAAGGGCTGTGATTGCATGGCACACTGGTTTTGTGAAGTATGGGTTTCATGGTTTGTGTTGGGGGGGGGGTGGAGGTTGCCTGGATGTCTGCTTTGGAGGTCTCGGTTGCTTTTGCAGATTTTTATTTAGAGCCTCCGAGTATGTTTTCTTGTTTTTAAGTGTGTTTTTTGTCGGTGCTGGATTCATAGGCCTATGTGAGACTGGTGGTGTGATGCAAGTAATTCCCTTCTCCTCTTGACTGCCTAGTCCATTCTTGGGTTGAGAGAGCTTAGCCTCCAGTTTGGCTGTATAACTGCATCTCTTGCATGTATTAGTGTTTGGTGGAAGGAGGAGATGGTTGTCTGTGTACATGAGGCAATTGCAACATTGCCTCAAAATGCCCAGATTCACCAGTTGGACTGGACAGTATACCCGAAACTGCCCTTTGAACATGCCTGGATAGGTACAGTGAACTGTTTTACTGATTGGCTGGTAAGGTCGAATAGAGAGCTTTGTCCTTCTCTACAGTATAGGGGGTCTAGTGCTAAGGTTTATTAGTCCTTGCTATGAGTTTTGAGCAAGTGCCGGGATGAGAAGTGAATAGTTTAAGTGCTTAAGTTGAAAGTTTGCCTAGTTCCAAGGGAAAAATTGAAGAGGAGACTTTGTGGAGCCGGGAATAGTTTTACCCTAGCTAACCGGCGCTGCCTGGCGCGCAAAATATTTATAGCAGGGAAATGAAAGAGATAGAAATTAGCCCAAAATGGCCAATAAACTACTAATTTATGGGCTGATACCACTCCTCCAGGGACAGCTAGGCTGCTCAAAGCTCCCTCTCTCACAGTGAACAGGGAAACTTCCTTCTATCCAAGTAAGATATGGGCAAACACAGAAACTTGTAACACAGCCCTGAATTCAGCACTAACCTGAAAACTGAACAATACTGGCATAGAAAGGCTGGAAAACAAGTATTTTCTTTCAGAAAATAAAGCAGGTACTATCAAAAAAACACTTTAAATGCACAGAAATGGCTGTCACACTTGAGTGTATAGCCTGCAACAGTTAAACAGGTAATTTAAACACAAAAACGACTTTGTTAAAGTGCAGGCAGTAAAATAAGTAAATATGTAGCTGAAACAAGCTTTTTAAATCACAGAAACTCTAGAAAATCGGTGTTTTAGGCAGAATTAGCTAAAGGCAGCAAGAAAATGCAGAAAAATGATACTTAATCACTCCAAAGTCTCTCTTTTGTCTCTCTGCTGCTGTAGAACTATGCAGGGCACCAGGCAGGAGCTTGCTGAGCTGTATACTGTGCTCATTATAAGACTAACCACACTAGTTATATCAAGAGAAACATTCCTTGTGGTCAGTATCTTAGAGCCTGGTGTAGGATTAGTCAAGATAGTGACTTTGAATCAGAATTTGGTTTTATTACTAAATTGTTTTTTGAAAGAGGTTATCATATAGACTTATCAGACAAAATGGCCAAATAAATTCATATAAAACGTCCACAGAGTTTTTACCCATACTTTTGTATGGATTTACTAACAAAAGCAAAGAAGGTAGACACTCATTCCAATAAGCAGGATATGATACCTAGATGCTGTTTGGATATGACTATGAATAGTAGTACTACCCAAAACATCATTTTTAGTAATTGTAAGGTGATTATGGGTAATGATGATTTAGCCAATGTTTTAGGTGAACCCCCTTATTTCATTTATAAGAAGAATGGTAGTATTAAACAGCTATTAGAACATGATAATACTACAATTTCCTTGCCCTATACTTCCAAAGGAAATGGGACTTTTAAATGCAATACTTGCAGTATTTGTAGGTACATTTACGAAGGACCTTATATTGCCTTTGAACATTTGTTATACACTATTAAGATCCCCAGAAGATTCACTTGTAACACTAGGAGTATATTGCATTGTGATCAGGTTGCCCAGCCTTCTATGTGGGTATGAAAAGAAAAAAAAACACACAATCTTGTTGCAGTCACGGGCACCAGCTTTATTAACGACAAACACAAAGACTAAGCATTTTCACCATTACAATAAATAGGGCATCATCAGAGTAGACTCTGATGATGACCTATTTATTGTAAGGGCGAAAGTGCTTTGTCTTTGTGTTTGTCATTAAAAAAGCTGGTGTCTGTGACTGCAACAAGATTGTGTTTTTTTTTCTTTTCTTTTTTTGGTTCTTAGTGCTGTAACCCTTATGGTACAGTTTTATTTTGTTTCTATGTGGGTATGACCACAAAATGCCTGGACAAGAGAGTTAAATAACATCTTTATGCAATAAAGATAAAAGATGAGAAAAATGCCTTTTACAGGAATTCAGTTAGATATCAAACCTACAAAAAACTTTTATCATTCTAGACTTGGTCACTGAAGATATGAGATGGAGTAATTAAAAAAAAAAACAGGTAGAAAAAAGAGAGACTGAGTGACAAAATAGGCTTGATGCAAATCATCCATTTGGTTTAAATGATGCTAGAAATATAAAATGCTTTTTTGGTTGTTAAAAAACTGATTATTTTAAAACTGACTATTTAAGAAAGGGTTAAGTCATTGTTTTGGTTATAAATTAGTACCTAAAATCATTTTATCAGATTACTCTTAATTGCTTTATTAATTTTATCATTTTATTAGCATCTTTATGTGACTGGATTTTTTTAAATTCAAGAATTGTATAAAATGTGTGGTCCTTAAATGTTTTATCATTTTCTGATTAAACCTTCAGACGAATAGTGACTATTAAACATTTTATTACTCTAAAAGTAGTTTCCAGCTTGTTTCCTCCATTTTGAGATTCCAGTGGTTTTAGTTACTGAATGTCGAAAATAGATGAATTGCTGAACTCTCTGCATGATATGCCTCTGTCTTGTATTTAAAGAGAAATGTGGCTAATGTGCACCACACGTGAATCCATCCCAAATGAAAACATATGCGACTGCCCTGTGAAGCCCATGAAAGATAGTAACTCATTTAGAAATACCACCTATAAGTAAAATAAATAGAAGACAACTCCCTCAATGTTATTTGCACCTGAATAACTAAATATAAAGAAAGAGTGCATGGATAGCAGTTACATAGTGCTTTTTGATGTTCTGCAATTCACTGTTGTGGGTTGGTGCATTTGTAATTTAGATGTTCTGGGCTCGACATTTTGACTTTCAACATTGTCTCATTTCAAGCTTCTGACAGGGATCCATATATATATATATATATATATATATATATTACATATGTATCCCCCATCTCCTCATTTGCTCAATAGGCTAATCTATCTATCTATCTATCTATCTATCTATCTATCTATCTATCTATCTATCTATCTATCTATCTATCTATCTATCTATCTATCTATCTATCTATCTATCTATCTGTCTCTATCTATTCAAAAGGTATTTTATGTTGAGGGAAAGCATTGCAGCTCATTGCTTTTCTGTAACATAAAGCCTACATTCAATTCATCTCCCTCCAACCAAGTAAGTATACTAAAACAATTTTGACCTAACATCATGTAATATTAGTAAGCATTAATAAGATTAAATTTAAATTTAATAAGTTAAATGTTATAAGTTTTTGTAAAAATGTATATACAGTTTAATGTTAAATATTACATAATTTAGTATGATTCTTTATTAACGCTGATGTAACACTATGCAATACATAAATAAGTAAAATTAAAAAAAAATAATGTTTTGCTGTTTTTATGGGATAAAAAATGCTGAACCATTTTAAAGTAACTGTGGATTTATGCAGTTAAGATTCCAATGTGCACCACACTATGTTTTACAGATATATATATATATATATATATATATATATATATATATATATATATATATATGTGTGTGTGTGTGTGTGTGTGTGTGTGTGTGTGTCTATGTGTGTGTGTCTATGTGTGTGTGTGTGTGTGTGTGTGTGTGTGTGTGTGTGTGTGTGTGTGTGTGTGTGTGTGTGTGTGTGTGTGTGTATATCACCACTGATTTTATCATTTTTATTTTAGGTATAGAGATCATAATTCTTTTATATGTTTAAGACAAATGTGGAGTTGTATCACTGAAGAGACTTTCTGCAGTTTACTGCAGAAGAGAATCAACCGTATTTTGAATCAAATCACCTGAATCAGTTCATCAGTTCAGCTGGTTTTCTGGTCAACAGATGATTCCGAGCTACCAGAAAAGGGTCCACCATCAAAAAGCCCTAAAATAAATGCTAGGAGAGAGGTGGGAGTACAGGAGACAAAGGAGACCATTCAAAGTAACACAACAGGTATGGAAGCAATTGAAATGGACTTAGCTAAAGGAATATTCAGGTTACTTAGAATGAAGAATACTTGCATGCATTTATGGCTGCATTGATTGAGGAAGATCTAGACGTGTTCAATTACTGAGAAAAGGTAATTTACCAGGTACAGAATAGGTTTGTTGACTGGAAAAGGGGGCCGTTCAACATCAACTTCAAGTAGTGTTGAGATTTCAAACTATCTTTCATTCCCAGCTTTACCTACTGATTTTCTTATATCTAATGTAAGTCCCTCGGTAGCTATAGTTCAAGTTAGCAATAAGTTATCTCCATATGGTATTTCCTAAGCTTTTGACTCTAATGGGTCAAATATCACTGCTAATATCTCCCAACAGGTAAAAGAAAAGATATGGAAAGGTGAATATGTAGATATTTTACCTTACTGATGCAGATGGGTATCAAAGAAAAAAAATATCAAACTAAGTAATTAAAATTTAAATCCTGGGATAACTGAGTCATTGGCTTCACTTATTACATGTCAGTTTTAGTTGAAAAGGAACCCGGCCAGGCCCTCTTTTTGTTGACTTACTTTCTTATCATAAAAAAGGTTCAGTTTATAAAATCTTGTGTGCCTTGGTATTTGTATGATCAGACTTTTAGAAAGCTAAAGGTAACAGATAGGAAACTGAAATGGGAAGTCAGGCACACTGATATGTGGCTTAGTGTTATGGTCGATAAATCCAAAGTGGTTCCAGATTTAAATGAAAACTTTGGCTTGACCAAAGGCAAAGTATACTAGGCATTTATTCCAGGCAATTGTGGTTGTCTGTCTTGCATATTTCCTCATGTATGTAACATTTATTGTGGTAGACATCCTGACATAAAATGTTGTTTCAGAGACACTAAGACAGTCTCAATGCCTAACCAAAGCAATTAAAAATTTAAGCTTCATCAGAGACACCTGTAGATTGGCACAGAAATTCCTCTCAAGGATATAACAGATCTTTCAGTTTTCACAGATTCAAGTTAACCAGCTGATAATCATTCACATATTAAGGTTGAAGTACTGGAGGTTTTGCTTAGAGTTCACCCTAATGAGACAATGGCAACATTTTCTTATGAATTGGTTTAAGTTAGGTTTCCCAATTAAGACCAATGTCAACTGTATTACACTTCAGTGCAAGAAGGTAAGATTACTCAAAGGCAAGGAACATATTGTACAGTTCTTATTGCTACTAGAATGCAAAAAAGGAAGATTGATTGGCCCATTCCATATTCCTCCATTCAGACCATTTATTGTCTCACCTTTGGGTCTTGTGCCAAGAAAACAAGGGAAATATGTCTTATTAACTACCTATCACATTCTGAAGGTTATTTTATAAATAATAGTATTGAGAAACAAGGGCAAGAGTATACTGCTCATCACTTGATAATGCTGTAGCAGTTAATAAAAAATTTACAACTCTCTAGATATCCAAAATGGACACTGAATCAGCATTTCACTTATTACCTATTCAACAAGAGGACTGGCACCTATTTAAGTATGGAATTTGAGGTAAAATATTTATTTATTTATTTATTTAATTTATGTATTTATTTATTTTTACTCTGGGATATTCTGTAGCATGTGTCACTTTTGGGAATGTTAGCTCTACTTTCTTACGATGATGAAAAAAATGCCCCCCTTGCTCAGTCTTGAGTTCATTACCTTGATCATTTTTCTATTCACTGGAGAAGGTGAAGCTGTTGCCAGAGATGGTCTTCAGCCTTTTATAGGTTTATGCAACTCTGTTGGTGTTCCTTTACTGCAAGACAAAATGGAAGGCCTTGTTAAGTTTTTAACATTTTTGGGAACTGAATTTGATGTATCTGACTCCTGCTTTTGTTTACCCTTAGAAAATAATTGGGAAGATATACTCTTTCATAAAATATTTTCTTTCAATCAAGAGAGTGCCAAACAAGCTGGTCCTGGAGCTTGTCAGTTTGATTCACTTGAAGAGCCATAATCCCTTACAGAACATTTACTCAATCTATAACAGATCCGCTGAGAGAAGGTAGCAAAAACACCACAAGATAAGAATCAAGAGTAAAAGAGAACTTCAAATTGTGGTCTCTATATCTCCTTTTGAACTTTAATGATTACACTTTCTGACAAGAAAATTGAGTTTCCAATGAAACTCTTCAACTATTTATAGACTCCTCTAGTGGTTATGTTATGGGAGCCTATTTTAACTACCTTTGGTTTTTGGTTTCCTGGCCTCATGCTTGGAAAGAACAAAGGAAAGGGGACATTACTTTTTTAGAAATGATCCCAATATGTGTTTCTGTTCTCAGCACAAAAATAAACAAATCATATTCAGGTCAGACAATGGGACTGAAGTAAGTGTTTCATATAAGAAATCCTCCAAATATTTGGGGGTTAATTGAGTTTTAAGATTGCTGGTATTTCTAAGATTGAAGGTTAACTTTTTTGGCAGAAAATATTGTTGGCAAAACAAATGTTCTGTTTGACTTACTTTTCCAATTACAGATAGAAAATTTCAGAAAGTTAGCTTCACAAGCAGACGAGTTACCCACTCCCATACCTGAAGAAATCTGATTGATTGGAGAAGAGTGATGGCCTTTTGGTTCTGGAACTCTTAGTTTTGCAGCACCAGGAAGTCGTAGCAATTAAATACTTCAAGCAATTTTTTCCATACTTTAAACTATGAATACAAGCACTTGTCATTTTGATTGTATTCTCCAGTACTGGTTTATTTTAATTAATCAGGTTTAGCTCCATCATCTGTTCAGGTTAATGTAGTGCCATTAAGGCTATTTTCATTTTTTAAATATTCCAGATGTTATAAAACATTGGGCCATAGTTAGACCTATAAAAGGATGTATTAAAGAAAAAGGTTGTCACTCAGATAAAAGATCCCCAGTTGTTTTTCCTGTTATTTAAATCCATTTTCCAAGGTTTACACATCACCAGTACCACTTATCACAATTGCATTATTTGGGCCGCCATTTTTCTTGGTTTCACCTGGGAGGTTTCAGGAAAAGTGGACAGTTTGGAACTCTTAGGTGGTCTGAAGTAGTCTTTACCTCAGAATTCCTTTTTAATGTGGATTCATATATTGAAAATAGGCCAGCATGGTTCTAGTCATCAAGTTTGCTACATAAATTCAAATATAATCTGTCCAGTGGTTTGGCATTTAACTTTAAGAGTTTTATCTTCCCCTTCAGATTTAAATGGCTCAGTTTTTTGTTTAATCAAGTGTAAACAGAATCACCACTAAGGAGTATGATGCCCACTTTATTAGGTCCTTGTCACAGCAAGATATTCATACAAAAGGGTACTCTTCCCATCCCTTCAAGATAAGCTAGGCTTCTGATTTGGCATCTCAGGGACAATCCATAAAAAATTTAAAGAAAATGGGTAGATGGTCATCTGATTATTACATGAGATACATGTGTTAGTTTGCTTTATTTCATTTAAGAAGAAAGACGAATCTCATTTTGGGGCAGTCCTTCATACCACAATCCTCTGAAAGAGCAGAAATCTAGCTAAACAGTAGGAATTTGGACTTAGAACATTCTAAATATAAAATCCAATGGAGAGTGTTCACTGAGTTGAAATGGGGACAACCTTTGCCTTTCCTTTATCAGGTATTGCAGGAAGTAGTTTGTTGTCATATTTTGAATTTATATGCTGGTGGTAACAGTTTGGGCTTTATTCACAAACAACAGCTTGTTTTCTATATCCTTAGATATTTTGTCATCAGCCAAGCACAGTTACCCAGGTATCCAATTAGTCTGATCCACAATTTTCCCTTGATTAGCATGGCACCATGCTAATAATAATGTAGCTAAAGAAGACGCTAGAAGACTAGATGACCATCAAGTGTCCAGACCTGCATCATTACCATATATTTACATAGATGGACAATGGGATCTCTATGACACAGACCCTGATTGGTTTGCTAATGATGGAGAACATTTCTCTATTTTTGGTTTAGATATTTTTAATCTTGAACTTTCTGTTTTTAAGCAGTTGTTTAGGTAATTAGTAATTATTATGCTTATTTTTTATAGCAAATAAGAAATAAATACTTTTGGTTTCATGTAATTAGTTTAATGAATTATATTGAGTTTTATATAAGAAATTAAATATTTTTTCAGTGTTTGTTTCATGTAATATATTAACTTTTTATTAAATGTTGTGTTATAAATATCAATATTTACAAATGCAATAGATGAAGTATAAAGTTTATGAACTATGGCCAGAAAAGATAAGGGTGGGGAACAGGCTGCAACAGCCTGGTGGGTTGCTCCTGTAAGACTAATCTCCCTTGTTTACACTCCCCCCACCCTTTACTCCGCTTCCTGGGCTGAAAGAAAAACAAAGAATAACTAATTGACAATGGTGCTGCACCTTGCAGTGGTAGGTTTTAATGGTGTGTCTTGGTTAGTAAACCCTCAGATACAAGTAAAGGTCTATTGGAGAGCTTCATGGTACATCACCCAAAGTATCATGCCTGTGTTTGAACTTGTGAAAGTGAGATGGTAAGGTTTATTTGCTTGGTTGTGTTTTGCAGTATATAGTTATTTACAATATAAACATTCAAGGTGACTGGTAATATGTATTAATAAATTACATGGCCACAGCTACAAACATGCATCTGTGAGTTTTTTAATGGGGAAAAGGAATATGGAACAATATTTATTATGACATACTTGCTAATATTCTATTGGGTGTGCAAGCATTAGTTAAGACATTGCATATAATTATAGATGAGTGGAGTTCAATGCATTCTGAAGCAATGGATAAACATAGTTTTAATACACAAATCAAATAAGACATAGTATCATGATAACACTATTTATGGAAGATAAAAACCACATAGATCTTCTGCATATTCATATTCTGTACATAGGACTATGCACCACTTCCTTTAATTAGGTTTTCTAAAAGCAGCTGAACTTTTATGTTCTAAAGATGGTATAATGGGTATGTCATTAATATTCTAAAAAAAAATGTCTTCAATACAACTTTTTCCAGAGTTTCACCATTCTTTTACATTTCAAAAAAATGTTCTGTTGTATGTTTCTCCCCAGAAAATAAACATTGTTTCACCTTTATTTGTATGTGGTATATTCCCCTTTACTGGTCTTATTATCAGTCTTCATAGGAAATACTGATGCTCTACTATCTTGGTACATTATTTTTTCCTGAATTAAATTGCTTTGATAATTTCTTCTGGCAAATTTTCCCATGGATATACACAATAATATTCCTTCATCACATTATTATACCACATTCTTCTATCTTTCTCTATATTATCAATTTTTATTTTCCATAGTAGTATTTTTCTTGATAATTTTTAATTTCTTCATTTACATATTTTTTTCTCTTTTTCTATTTCTCATCATTTCCCAGAACTTTTTGTACATACATTTAAACATTCTCACTATTAATTTTGCATTCTCTTCCTTTACCCAGTTTAATACTCTATACAAGTTTAAAGGAGCAGACTAAACAACTGGATTTATTAACCCCAATCTGCCTTCATCTTCACTCATATACAGTACACCAATTTTCACTGGGCTTAATCTTGAACCCCTTATGAAAGAAAACGCGAGTCGGGATGATCGCCAGGCCACAGTACAGTAACAGTACATGTGCGGGTAATACTATGATGATATGACGGGGGGAGGTAGACACTGCCGCCGGTGATGCGGGCCATGCAGGTACTGTGTGCAACCGTCCCTGTGACTGCCGCAGTATGTGTATGTGTGCGGTGAGGGTGATGTGTGTTTCGCTGTGCGAGTGTAATGTGTGTGCCACTGTAAAATGTGTATGTTGGTGCCATGTGTCAGGCGGAGTGGAACAACATGTGTAGGCATACAGTATAGGAACCACAGGCGTATGTACAGCAGTACTCCCAAAGTAGTACTGAGAGCCCCTCCCTGGCTAGGCATGTGGCGACGTATAACGATGCAAAGTGAAAATTTACCAGAATGTACCACAGGAATATAGCCAACATGAAATGGAAAGGACGTATGTACAAATCATGACCGTATGTATGACACCGATATGCTAATTGCAAAACGATACGTCGGCAAAGTTACACAGCAATAGGTATGTACCGCGGAAATACGCATGTGCTACCTCGGTACTGATCGTACACGATCGGCCCGTAAACACCGCTGTGTGTTCTACAAGTGTCAAACAAGCAATCGCCACCCGAATAGGTGGCAACCACTAGCAAACAGGCCGTCCCAAGTACAGGACCACAATGACTGTAAATATCCGGGACAGAATGACAAGGGATAGTCGTCACGCAAACAACCGCAGATATACCACCGATGTGATGGAGGAATACATGCAGGAAGCACACACGCAGGCGATACCAACACCACATGACAACAACACAACCTACACTCCCAGAACAACAGACAAGTAACTGCCAACTCCCCAGGCAGGGATGGAGCACACAGACAAGCATACCGTGTATGTAGAGATGCAAGGCCCACAACCCGTATCCGTCACCTACAACCTCCGATATTCCCCATCGCACATATCAAAGGGATACAAGCCGTAATAGCAGCACAAACATACAGGCAGTCAATGACAGCTGCATAACCGCAACATCTCGCGTGGGAAACACTGTCAACAGCGGATGCATACTTGCATCCATTGTTTAAAGGAATACAACAGCTATGTTACACATCCGAATGCAAAATGCCATCAACAGACGCCGTCAGGACAGGGACACCCACATGTCGAACATAATACCATACCCAACACACACAATCCACGGCTAACATCACTGCGAAATGTACCTGACGCCACACATAGCGGCTGCAGTTACACATAACATAACACAATACAGACCATCTCCACGAAGGTAGGGCAAATAACCAATGCCCAGGTGAGGAATGCAACCATGCCCTAGTTACGATGCGTAATGTACGAATGGAGTAGATGCACAGGTGATATGCGCACAAGTACACACTGAGGAACAGCTATTGGTGTGATGAACCTACATGTTGTAGGTAACGACGGATATAAGGATGACTCCCAGGATATTCAAACCGTATGCTCATACCGAACTACAACTCAAAAACGGATAGAGTGAGAAAACGCAATAGCGAGACACGCAACGAAAAATGGAAGGAAACACAGAAAAGGTATGTAGAACCCATGATATGTACGGGAGTGTAACGCATGATGTGTATGACGAAGCTGCACTGTATGTGAACAGTGTTTGTAAGTAAGGATACTTGTCCATAATGCAGAGAGTGGTGAAAGGTGGTTATGTAGTGCTATCCTGCTGAGCATACCAACGATTGTGGACACCATGTGCACAGCAGTGGGACATCATGTACACAGCCGGGATAACACAAGGGCTGCCACAGGGGGGCATAACACAGAACAATGCCACACCACACGCCGATGCTGGCAGTGGATGTCCAACAAGGAAGTGCCATAGCAGGGGATAGGACATGTATGTATACTGTCACAGCACACATGTGTATGGGCATATACCGTCAATGTCATACGTAATGTGCGCACGACGTGCACGTATGCCTTGCAGTAGGGGATACTATGTCAACTATGTGTAATGTAAAGCTGTCATGGTGGATATGACAGACATCATACACAGTATCACAGGCATATCATGCATAATGGAGTTATGGCCTATTGGTATGTACAATAACAGGATACGTATGGTCTGTACATATGGGACAGAGTAGTAGCATAATAGCCATCCGAAATGGAAGGAACACCAAGTAACCATGGCCAAACGATCTGTAGCAGGTGCAATGTGGGCAACAATGATGTCCGGCAGGTCCATGTATAAACACATGTGCAGTGTACACAGTAGTGTCACCTCCCCATGGTAGTGTCCAGTGAACAGCAGAGGTGGGTGTCAACTGCATGTCTACACAGTGCTGCTGCTGTGGTGGTACCATGACTACGTGTCACTCAAACAGCAAGGGAGCTACCACATGAACAGTGCCACTGTGTGTCCCTGTGGGATGTGCACAGGACCTATGTTCCACAGCATGGTGTGTGTTGTGTCTGCGGAAGTAACACAGAAGCCCAGCCCATGCAATGTGGCATGTGTGCACATATCCATGAGTGGTCCGTTCACACTGCCCACTGCAATTGCCATGTATGAGTACTACATGCATCAGTAATGCAGAGGACATGGTCCATGTCAGAGCAGAAGACACCCCTGTGTATGTGGTATGCAGATGTGTACAGATGTGTTACCCATCTGCCAGCCGCATATGTAAACTGTCTGAGCCTGGTACACATCATGGCATGATAATGCTGTGCCATGTAAAGTCGTAGCCATTGTGGGAGGTACACCACGAATGTGGTATTGTAACCCTGCCCGTGTGTAGATGTGTGTATGCCACAGGTACAATGGCTACCTATGTACCAGCATCACACACAGTACAGATAGGTGTGGCCCTGCAGATGTGTGCCCATGCCACAGTGGAATACGGCAACCACAGCACCATGTGGGGCATGTGTGTGTACAGCAACCATGTACAATTTGATATGCATGTACGGGGACAGTATCCATGTGATACTCAGTGGATGAATGTTGCTATGCCAAGGTGATGTGCATGCACCATGTGTCATGCATCCTGATGCCATGACACCCACATGATGTATCTGCCACACTGACACCCATACGGTTGTTATCAGTATGAGCTGGTGGAGCTATAATGGTGCCAGGTATGTAGATGTGGGATATCTAGGCATGGACAGTACTCTGTGACAGCATGTTGTGTATGTAAGCAAATAGTGAACATGAGGGGCCCCATGACTGAGGACTGTGTAATGCCACATGTACCTGACATGTAGTAGGTAGCATGATATGCTTGCACCACTGTGTGTCCTGTCCAGGAGTCATATAGCCTAACATCCTGAGACACAGGGTATGATGTGACAGTGGATGTGTACATTGCCAATACCAGAATGTGGAATGGTGCTGAAGGGCAATGTGAGGACAATGTCTGATCTGTTGCCCTCTGTACCACACCAACCACCCATGCAATGGTATGACAGGTGGCCAGCATGTGTATGTGGCATGCTGTGGCACACAGAAGCCCAACAAGGGTACCAGTAAAGGCATGGAGGTCATCAATGAGTGCGTGAAGCATGTTTGTGAGGATGCGCCCCAGTGCCATACAGAATGGTCCAGTCATGGGAGTACAAATGCAGTCCCACACGTGCAATGCCGTGCCACCCATGTGTAGTGCGATAGATGCAGCAGTGTGATGGTCAAGGTACACAATGTCCGACAACAGGCTAGCAGTGAATTCAGTGGGCTGGTGTGGAGACACATACCAAACAGGTTGGTGGGACATAACAGCTAGGGAGATTGGAAGATGACATCGGGACAGTGTCTTAGGACATAACGTGTGCATGGCAGTACCATGTATGTATCCACAGGGACATTACGATGTCCATGTATGGATTGCAACCCTGTAGTGAGTGAGAGTGTGTATTGTTGGTAGGTACACCATTGCCTGGCATGTTGCCAACATCATCTCAGTCAGCAATGCCTGGGTGACTGTTGTACATGACATTGAATGTGGATTTAGCCAAACAACACAGACATACCACCACACTGCCTGAGGACCCACACTGCAATGTGCGGCAGTCATGTGTAGGTAGCTAGCCTTGGAGCATGTGATGGACCATGAGGACCCACCATGGCTGTCAAGTGATGCACCCCACACATGTGAATATACCCACCATGCAACAGCCTGCACATGTGCCCATACAGCAGATGTGCATGGAACATGACCACCACTGTGGCGTCTGTGAAAAGGCCAGTACCGCCATGTCTCTGTGTGGAATAGCATGGTCCCTACCATTGCGTACATGCTACAGAAGTGCACTGTGATATGTGTCAGCATAGTCATGTACACTGTCCATCTGCCGGGGTGCCATGCCATTAACAACCCCTGTCAGCAGACGTCAGTAGTACCGGCTGTAGAGCACATGTACCATGTATGCTGCGATGGGTGTGTGTCCACGGTGTGGCTAGCAGGGCCGTGAAGCATATATGTTCATCTACCAGAGGGGGGATAACCCCAGGTTTAACACACCAGACACATGGAGGTATCGTGCATGCTGAGGGTAGTGTAGGTATGGTATGTGTTGTGTAATGTATCACCCAGCTAGGTGGAGTGCATGCCCAAGCATGTGTGGGTACATGGGAGTCCATTCTAGGGAAGTGTGGGTTGCTGTCAGCACATGGCAGTAGCAGCTGTCCGAGGCCCAATGTACAGTATGACAACACAGACAGCATGTATCCTGTGGTGTACAGTGTAATCTCTGTTGCGTGTTACAATGTGTCTAGCGGTCACAAACATGGGTATCTGAACATGGAGCACCTACGATGCATTGTGTTCGGCAAATATCCAGTATGTGTGCAAAACATTGTATGATGTGGGATCCCCTCACCTGTGTGTGTTGCAGTCCAGGTATGTGCCTGGGAGGTATGATCCGTGTACAATCTGTACTTGCAGGTGTGCTGTGCAGAGCATGGAGGCAGGTCCCAGGCACTGCAGATAAATGTGAGGCGTGCACTAGTGTGTGTGCCTTGCTTGTGTGCAGCACAGTGAAAGGTGCAAGCATTGTCCCACATGACCGCATGCCATGCCTGCCTGTTACAGCCCTGCTGGAGACAGTCATGTGACACCACCACAGAGGCAGTATAGCATGTGAAGATGTACATCTGTGCTCCACACACCAGGCAGATGTCCGCAGGTCATGTGTGCCACAGTAGTGTGGTCGACCAGGACTGTCATAGTGGTCAGATACCACATGCCTGTATAAGTACAGTATGAGCATAGTCAACAGTTGCAGTGACAGAGTAGGTCAATGTACAGTGTCCCTGTGTTCAGACCACTGCCTACTGTACACTTGGCTAGACACACACCCGGAGGGTGAATATACTGGTGAGCCATCACATGTCCCAGTACACATAGCCTGTATAATGCCATCACAGGGTGGTCACAATAACATGTGGTATGACAGACATGTTGTACCAGGTGATGTGTCATGTGTGCATATGTTGAGTTGCACAGCCGTTCACACGTCCGCAACATATCAGTGCATGATGTCTAGTGTAACATGATGTGTGGAACTGCACTGTGATCCACAACAGGGTCATCTGAGACAGGTGTGTTGTGAATGGTGTAACCCATGGTTCCACGGGATATACACTGGTGCTGTTGGCTGCCATGCTGGGGGCCACCAGTGGTGCCTGCAGTGGTCATACAGACATACTGCACACATTGTTCTGGCAGGAATGTCCATTGTTGTGGATGATGTGTTGCTACGTGAAGGTAGGTGTGTGTTGTGAATGTTACCCATCCAGATGTGACCATCAGGCGCAGTCATGGTTGTCGACAGCATCACACCCATCCACAGCAGTCAGAACCCTGTCCCCAGAATGGGTGTCAGCTGCCCTAGTACTGTGTGACGTATGTGCAGATGGCGGAACACCTCCTACTGGCTGGATAACAGTGTCATCTAGGAAGGCTATGTGATGGCTGGAATACGCCGTTATAATGTATTATGCTAGTATCCCAATGAAGTACATGGAATCACACACAGTACGCCATGGCTGGCATTTAAACCATGTACAACAATGACTGTGTGACAGACACAAACAATGCGGAGCCATGTTGAACATGCACCCATGAGAACACCAAATGAGGTATGTTGCACATATCGATGTACAACTGTCATCTATGGCCATAGCATGGATGCAGATGCATATCCCCCACAGGCAGTACCACGCCATGTTGGTAGGGGGGCATTGCATGACTACATGTGACAGTTGCTGTACCACCACATGTCCTGCATATCCGTCATGTAGGGGTAGCAGTGGTATGTGACTGTTGGACATGCCTGTACATATGACCATGTCCCACAGGATATGTGTTACGTGTGTACAACACGTGTTGTGCCGTCATCAAGCTGTGAAGTGTATGGCTGCCAGTGTACCTGTGTGACATGTTCTACAATGGGTGCAAAGGTACGCAGTAGTGCATTGCATGCCCACATGCCCCACACAGGTGCATAGCCTGAACATACAATACAAAGAGGGTGTTGGATCATAGCAACCCACAAGAGGAGATGGAGTACGGGTGGCAACCCACTACCACCTGTTCGGGTAAGGTGTGCATGTCCATGACACATTAGCACCCGAGAAGCTAGCAGTACAGCAGTACAGGGTGGCATGCATATATGTTCACTAATACCCCTGTGTGTCCCACCACTGTCCCGTGGACAGACAGACACCAACACAATGTGCAGAATTGACATGTGCACAGCACATCACCGCTGGCTACTGTAGAACAGGCTTACTGTGTAGACATGTGCACAGAAGGTCTGCGCCACCCACACTCAAACACGTTATGTGTCGAACCACACCATTATTGTAGCCCATGCCACAGACAGATGTTCACGCATCTGTGTATGTACATCTGGGAATGTCCCCGGCCTAGCAGTATAGCTGTGTCAGTGTTGCGAACAACATACTGAATGGGCTGTGTGTGTGAGGTGTGCGTCATACGTGTATGGTCCGATGGATGATACCATCAGTGCCCTTGCTATGTGAACATCCCTGTCCCCATACATGGATACCTATGCTGTGCCCAACACCACGCTCCCTGTGGCAGGGATGGCGCTGTGTGGTGCACCAGCTGACATGGGGGTGGCAGCAGGCACTGGATGTAGACATATGTGGTACCCATGTCAGGCCAGGCAACCATCCATGTGCACGGGATAGCAGTGTGTGGGCACATACAGCACTGTGTTGAACAATATCACAGCACATAGCACCAGTCAGGGGTAATGTGTATGCATGGATGTGCGATACCTGCATGCACCATACACACCCCCACCAAGCAGTGTGCAGCCTACCTTGCAGAAGGCCATTGTCCACACCATGATGATAGACATGTGTAATGTCCATATACACATAGCAATGACATATGGAATGGACAGCCACCTTGCCAATAGCAGTACCCCCCCAGGTGGGACAAATCCCAGTGCCATGTATGTGACATACCCTGCCATACCATGCAGCCCTTCCCAGCAAGGCTGCACATGCTATCACAGTCCTACATGGTGCGATGGACAAATGGCACTTGCACTATCAACCGTCCACAGCAGTAATGTGGCACTGATGCACCCTGTGGTGTCACAGGTGCTGTGTGTTGGTATGAACAACATGCGTGCGGACATGCTATGCATGACCTTTCCTGCTAATGTCACATGGTTACACAATGTCCCATGTGTATCACATGTGCAATACAGGTGAGCCGTGGCAGGTTGGCCAACACCTGTACAGTGCTGTGTACATGTACATGGCACAACACATGCATGTACAGGTGTCCATGTGTATGTGTGCAGTGCCACCGCTGACGTTCATAATGGCCGCGTACATGATGCCTAGTGACATATACACAGCATCCAGGTGAACAGTAGAACTGTTGTCGCATTGGGACACGTGCCAACTGGTATGAACACAGGTGCAGGCAGGTACACATGTCCACAGCAGGCTACCATCAACATGGTGTGTGTACAGTGTGATGAGCTGACACACAGATATGATATGAAACCCACTGCTTAATGGTGTGACGGCAACACTTCAGCTGTGTCACTGCCATGATGCATCGCAGAGATTACTGTGCAGATGTTGTACATGTCACAGCAATGTATGTCCAGCAGTATGCCAGTACATCAGTGTGAATGTGACCTGTCACCATCATTATGTCTTACAGATAATGCCACATTCCCGGCTGCCAGCCTTCAGACGCCAGGAGGATGACGTGATAATACCATTGCTCCACGACAACTACGAGCTACTATTCAGCCATGTGCCACAACAAGCACAACAGCGGGACGACGTGTGGCAGGATATGCGCAGGAGGGTGAACAACGTGGGTGGCAACAACCGCACCTACCAGCAGATCCGCCGACACTGCACAGACCTAATACGGCACGTGAAACAGCGTGCCGCCACAATCGCCAGACAACAAGGTGGGACAGGTGGTGGGCCACCAACTCAGCACCCACTCACACACACGGAGGAGCTCCTGGCCAGTCTGGGGACACCCAGGGAACAACATGCAGAAACACTCGCTGCCATCGTGGAGGTGGGTGTCTCCCAACCAACGAGCCTGGAACTGCCTGGTAAGTCAGTCTTGCATGTGTGTATGATAACTGACGTAGGTGTGGGTGTCATAGTACACCACATAATGTACCAACACATGCCAGGTATATGGCCACACAAGCTGCATACTACAGTATGCTACGTTGTGTTTGCAGACATGTGCATAACACATGCTACCACACAGGTACATGATGTGACATGCACAGTGCTTACTGTGGCTACAGTAATGGATAATGTGTATACTGTTGTGTCGCCCCTATACAGGTACATCTGGCGTGTCGCACAGCCATGGGTCCATCGCAGGTGAGACTGTTGCTAGTAATAGGCATGTTACAGTGTCTAGATATTCCCCATGTGTCCAGGTATGACATGCACACCTGGGTCTGCTCCAGTCACGGTATACAGGCTGCACCACCCGACACACACGCCACCCATGTACAGTAGATACAACCGTTAGTATACGCCAGCATGACACCACATAACCCATCGGTGTGATATGTGCAGTCAGCTATGTATACAATGGTGGAGGTGTTCTACAATGGCTGCATGTGTAGTATGCATCAGAATGCCTTTGCGGTACGCACACAGTACCACATAGTGAGCAGTGATCTGGCCAGCACACAGGTGTTACCAATGTGACCTATGCCACTGCATTGTGTGCACAAGTTGTGACATGGCACATGACATGTCCCATGCACGTGGTGTTCTGTCTGATTTGAAAAAGTTCGATGCTGAATTATGTTCCAGGAAAATGAAGAAATTTACCAGGGATCAGGAGGATTATTCCCATGGGAACCCATTCTTATTTCAGACTAAACATGTGAGATTTAACAATCTCCCTACATCTGTTAGAAAGAGAAAAAGACCCAGGTCTATTTTGCGTAAAAATACATCTGATGGTATTTCATCTTTTGATGACACGTCCTCAGGTACTGATAACGAATCCCTGGCAGCAACAGGGTCTCCAACCCCCAAAAGAAGTTCTGGTAGTGTCCCTTTAGGAACACACGCAGACGGGGGGGCGCAAACACAGGAAAAGTTCACAATCTACAGGGGTTACTGGAGATGGCATTAGGGAATTGAATTGTTGTATTTAAAATAACATTCTGAATTTGTCTAACTATGATCTGTCTGATGTACATATCCAGGTTTTGAATAAAGGTCTAAATTTTATACCTGGCTCCATCATATCTGAAGATATATTTGCACAAGATTTGATTCAATTTTGTAGATCTATCAATTTAAGAATGTTTTTTGGTGACTCTGGTTTCAATCCTGATGGTGGTAAATTTATATATCATAAATCGAATTTCACTCCGCCTATGCATGCGGTTGTTCAACAGTTCCAAAATAGTGTACTTAAAGACATACATTTTCTCAGTTCTGAAATCGCTTTCAAACATAACAACATAACCTCTACTGAGAGACGGGCCATTTTGGAACTTCAGAAGAACAAACAAATTGTAATAACATCTGCCGACAAAGGTGGAGCTGTAGTGATCCAAAACTGGATAGATTATGATAAGGAAGCCCGTAGGCAATTGTTTGATGCAAGATATTATACACATATGGGGGTGGATCCCATGGGTAGATTTATCAAATGTATAGAACGGTTCTTAAAGGATGCAAATGATAGGGGTGTCATTTCCAATGACACACTACAACAATTGACTATTAAGGATCCTAGTGCTCAATACATCTATTTTCTGCCCAAGATTCATAAAGATGCTAAGCATCCTCCGGGAAGACCAATAGTTTCTGGCAGAAACTATCTGACGGAGCCCCTATCATTGTTTTTGACCAAATATCTTAAACCTCTGTTACCTTTCATTCGCTCCAGGCTACAAGATACCACAAACTTCTTGCAGATTATATCAGATACACAATTGGAAGCCGATTGGTTCTTATGTACGCTTGATGTGAGCGCATTATATACCAATATTCCACATCAGGCAGGTCTTAAGGCTTTAGCATATTGGCTTAATAATACCAACTTGTATAGTTCTACATTCAATTCCTTTCTGGTGGACATGGCTAGGTATGTTCTTACTTGTAACGTCTTTTACTATAAAGACATATGTTTCTGGCAAACTAAAGGTACGGCTATGGGGGCATCTTTTGCCCCCATATATGCTGACCTTTTCATGGCTTATGTAGAAATGGAGATGATTTACAATTCTACCAGGAACATTTTTCTTCCAGATATGGACATATGGAGACGTTACTTGGATGATATATGGCTTGTCTGGAGGGGTACAGAGTCCAGACTAAATGAGTTTGTCTGTTATCTGAATAACAATGAATGGGGTTTATGTTTCACGGAACAACATGACATCAACAATATAACATTCTTGGATGTACTATTGCGGAAACTCCCTGATGGTACACTAGAATCAGAAATGTATAGAAAGTTCCCACAACATAACCCCTTATTACATGCCTCCAGCTACCATGCTCCTCATATAGCTAGGAACATACCCAAGTCCCAATTCATCAGAGCCAAACGTATCTGTTCTCAACAATCTACATTTTGTAGGAATCTAACTGATCTTACACAAAGATTCATACAAAGGGGTTATAATGCTGGCACCATTGCAGTTGCTAAACGTCAGGTCAATAATATGCAACGCACTGAGTTACTTAAATATAGGGAACGATCTGATATATCATCTCAACCATTGAGATTCATCACAACTTATGGTCGTAATACCAATTGTTTACTGGAGAGTGTCCGGAAGCATTGGAATATCTTGCAGTGCGACCCTGATGTTGCAAACACCATCCCTGATAGGTGCATGTTTTCTTATAGGAATGGTAAAAAGCTTAAATCCTATTTCAATCATTACAAATGTAGTGATAACAAATACACTAGCATGGTACAGAGAACGTTGTCAGGTCATACTTTATGTGGGTGTTTTCCTTGTGGCCACTGCATTAATTGTAAATATATTTCCACAACCAAGGAGTTCTCAAGTAGAAATTGCCCCAAAGTTTTTGATTTAAACATTTTTGTGAATTGTAGTAGTGATTGGGCCATTTATATGGCCACATGCAGCTGCGGAGCATTCTACATTGGGCAAACTTCCAGGTGCATTAGATTACGCATTTCTGAACATTATAGTAACATAAAACATAAAAAGGTGACTAATGCTCTATATAAACACCAGTTGGTCCATCCAACAGCAAAATTTATGTTTACTATAATTGATATAATACAAGGTGATCGTAAAAACAAAACTGGTTGGCATAACATTTTAAATTGCAAAGAAAAAAAGTGGATAATTAAACTGGGTGGTCTTTTTCACCCTGGTCTCAATGAATATTTATAAGCACCTAACCTATGGGATCCATGTGTTGACTATTTAAACAGCATGTATTGTAATTTTTTGTATACACTGAAGAAGGCTGTGTAATTTACCAGCCGAAACCGGTCTGTTTGTACTTGCTGTAATGTTATTTTATCAATAGATTTATTTCAGTCACTTATTGCTGGCTCCATTTTTTCTGTTTCATCTGTCTGCAACAATGTCACACCATGACATGACCTACGCATGACATAGCAGACATCCACAATGTCTGCATAGCCTTCGGGATTGTGACACCCCAGACTAGTATGGGTGTATGTCACATGGGCCACCACAGGGATGTGTACAGGATGCCCACCACACACAATTGTCCATGACCCAGTCAAACATGGCCATGGTGATACCCACAGGCAAGTTGCCACACAGTACATCTGCAGTGGGTAGTCACCGTTGCACCCTGTCCACACATAGTGCGATCATAGCTGTAGTGGACCCCCTGTACATCTGATGTGGTACACCAGACAAACGAAATGCCTGTCTGCAGCCACTGGAGGTGCCACCAATGTCTACCATATACGTGCTGTGGAACAGCATGACTGTGTTGCACACATGGCAATGCAATGCGTCCATGTTACGCATCGCACAGAAACATACCTGTGTCTTGCTGCCATGCAGTGGCACAGTGCCCGTACTCCCCACTGTACAGCTATGTACACAGCTCACACCAACCACACCTGCACAGACATCCTTGTTACACATGCATTCTATCTGTAGCCTGTACACATAACACTGCACTGTGAAGTCCAGTTTGATGTGGTGCATGTAGTGGGACACCATCGTCACATGTCCACATGTTATCGCACATGTTGGCGGAGTACATGACAAAGTGACACCAGCCATGTGTACAGTTAACCCGCCTGTGGCCACACGGTGTATCACGGTGATGCATGCAAACTACCATGAATGTGTGTACTGCATGCCTACTGAAATGGCACCTACTTGATGTAGTGTGCACCCCAGGGCAGTATGCATACTACCACTATTAATGTCTGGCCTGCATTCACTGAGCTGTGGTGTGGGAATGCTGCATGCCATCTGCAATATCACATGCATGATGTCTCTGCATGTGTGTGCGTCTGCGTGTGTGTGTCAGCATGTGTGTATCTCCGCATGTGTGTGTGTGTGTGTGTGTGTGTCTGTGTGTGTGTGTGTGTGTGTGTGTGTGTGTGTGTGTGTGTGTGTGTGTGTGTGTCTGCGTGTGTGTCTGCGTGTGTGTAATGTATCTTACAGTATGTCTTTGTATTCACAGGTGCTGTAGGTGCGTTCCCCTCCTGCGGTCCATCTGATGCTAGTGTCCCCACAGATACTAGCGGTGATGACCATATGCATGAGGCACAGGCAGGGTCGTCACGGGCAGAAGCTGTGCCATTGTTTAACATCCCAACTATGTCCCCTTCATCTCCGCACACGGTTCAGATGCCGACACATACCACATCACCGTTGCCCATAGAGGAAGGACAGTCAGCGTCTGTTGGCACTGAGCAGGAATGTGTGGTGGCTACAGAAGGTGCGGGTACACACCATGTTGCCAGTGTAATGACTGGTGATGTGCCACACAGGCATGTGGCTGGTGCTGTTCATAGGAGGAGCTCTGGTAGACATGCACCTGCCGTACAGGGTGCAGCAGCTGGTATCACCAGACGCATGTTCCAGACTGTAATGGCGGCACAGGCACATGCTGAACAGCAGAACCAAGAAGGGCAGAGGCTGCAGAGGGCCGCAATCTGTTCCTTAAATGAGAACATCCAGTCATTGGTGAATGCTCAACAGCAGCTTGCCGATGTTCTGGATAGGAGATTAGGTGAGATGGCTGGAATCCTCAACCGAGGCATGTCAATCCACGAGCGTGAGCTGTCTGTGCTGGAACACCTGGTAGGGGTGAGGCATAGGACACGTGGCCATAGGCCAGCAACACCACCTAGTGCAGGTCGACGTGTGCGTGCCACCTCTCATGCCCACTCACACAGTGCTGGTAGCAGCAGCAGTGCAGCTGGTGCTACACCAACCACACCAGGACACAGCAGGCCATGTGGACATGGCCCTGGCCAGTCCCAGCTTGGACACAGTTCCAGCGGACATGTGTCATCGGAGAGTGGCCACTCCATACCTCCACCCGGTAGTGCCCGTGTGACCCCAGGCAGGCACGGGTCACGTGGCCGCAGGCGGACACAGTGAGCCGTACAACCTGCACTGTACAGTCTGGGGCTGCCAAGTATACCCCGTGTAGGCATCAAAGATGGCTGAACTGTGTACACACATACCCACACACAGCAGACACAACTGTAGGGCTCCACCACATCCACATGCATTCTGCACAGTCGTGCCCAGTAAATGCACCGGCCCTTGCACACACACATGATGTCATCCATTGGTACAGCCTATGCCCCTGGCACACATATCACCCTGTGCATATGATGAAGCCTCTGCCGCAGCTCGCGGATCCACACCATCGGTGCACGGTTATGCAAACATATTCTGATGCACAGGGTGGACAAGATAGTGAGAGGTGTATGTGATACCTGTGTCCGCATAGTGCGTGATGTGTATGTTGCAGTGGTTGTGTATGACAGGTGACAGGTGCGTATGTGACGTGGGTTGTGTACTGACATCATGCAGCAGACATACCATGTAGTGCAGGTGCAGCATACATTGATCTGTGTACACGGTATGCATGGCGGTTACATGTGTAGCACCATGTTGGTTCTGTTAACCTGTATGCCAAATATGGTGTACTTGCATGTGCCTACTGGGAGCACTGTTATCAGTCCCCCACGTGTAGCTGTGGGTTACCCACAGGCACATCTGGCAATATCAGCATACCACAGGTACCCGCAACCTGCATGGACCCCTACATAGGTACATAGGCGCATAGGTACATATCAGGCTATGTGCCCTACGGCATGTGTAAGCCTAGCCAGAGTGTGTGTGGCTTTCACCACCCCTTAGGATGAGGATACTACATCCATTGGTCCACTGTCCCTCTGTCCAGCAGTGACACAGAGATGATGCCTGGCGCATACCTACGATCACACATCCACACGTCAGGATTACTCTTGGACAAAGTCAGTCAGGGGCTCTGCTTCACATGGACTGGGAATCCTTTCCATGTTGTAGGGGGTCTCTGGGCGATGACCCTGTCCCCCCAGCACATCCTATTTATGTCCGTGTTGAGGTTTCTGTCAGTTGCTTCTGTGCCCGTGTTTGCTTGGAGCCTAGGAGGTGGAACATGTCCATGTCACCCAGGTCGGACATGGCCGTGTATGTCAGGCACAGTTCACCACAGAGCAGACGGGCTGAGAAGGTATACAGCCGGAGTCCCCTCGGTCGGGCAGCGTGTGACACATGTCTCAGCACCTTTATCCCTGTGTTGTGGAATGTTTGAGGTCCTTCCGAGTGCTGCAGGTGTCAGGTTAGGTACATTCCAGATGTGGCGTTGTACGCAATCATTGGTCTGATGTGTGAAGAGTACAGGGGTACAATGACCTCCCCTGATGTGGATGTGAATCCCTTCATGACCAGGTGGCCACAGTGGAATGTCTTCCCAACCACATTGGCAATGTGAGTGTCGACAGAGGTCACCGACAGGTTTGGTACCCATGTCCCTGATCACGTCCACCATGTTTAATGGATTACCACCTATATGGTAAGTCGGGGTGAACATGTCTTTCCCAAAGGGTAGGTCTACACCTTCCCTGGCATGTAGCATCAGGCCATGGCTCTGGCACCAGTTATCCATTTCTATGAGACCCCAGGTGGATGTCCGTGTCTGATGGAGTGTTGAGTATGGTGGCCGGTGTGCAGTCATCTGCATACCTTGTCTGCCACAATCCCCCTATGTTTGCATGCACATTGGAAAGTTGAATGCCGAACAGGAGGGGGCCCAGGACTGAGCCCACCACTCGGGACCAGCTTGGAGTCTGACATGGCACCAGGAACACAAACCCTGTGTGGTGTGACCTCCATCCAGTTGGCAAACCATTGTGACATATGTCTCCACATGTACGCTGGTGAGCCTTTCTATGATGCCCACGTGGAGTGTGGTTTGAACGCTCCCGCCAGGTCATGGTAGTCTGTGCAAACCGACGTACCCCCATCAATGGCCTTAGTGACTCCTCCAGACAGGTCGAGCAGGTTTGGGAGGCAGGATCTGCCCTTGACTAAGTCGATGTGGGTATGTTCTGGTATTGGCTGTACACCAATGTCTTTATTTATGGGCTCCAGTATGGACCTCCCCACAGCTTTGCAGACAAGGCTTGTCAAGCTGATAGGGCAGGGATGTCTACAGTCCATAAGAGCACTACCCTGGTGTAGTGGGACCACAGTTGCCATATGCCATCCATCGGGGATGTAGCCCGTAGTAAGCCTAAGATGAAACAGCGGCCTTATGTGCGGGGTGAGGGCCTCAATGAGGTTGTGTAGCACACAGCCAGGGACACCATCTGGTCCTATTGATGCTGTGTTCACTGCTTAACAGATATCAGCTCTCTCCTGGGCATACGGGATGTTTGGGAGGCTAGACTATGGTGGGATGGATACGTTCCCTCTTGGGGGGGGGGGGGTAGATGTATGCATGGAACATGTCCGCTGGTTTGTTGACAATGTCTGTGGGTTCAGTGATCATTGTACCATTCTGGAGTAATTCCGGGCATGACTGTGTGCTCCCACCCATGTTCCTACCATAGCTAAGGAAGGCCCTATGGTTGTCTTATGTGTCCTTTGCAGTACCACTCCCACAGGCGGCCTTGGATGATTGTATGTGTGATCGTATGTTAACGCCGGTATTAATCAGTGATGCCTTCCCTGGTACTGATATTGCTCTGTCATGTATTAGCTCTCAACTCTTGTTGTACGGTTTGTCAATGGCTGGGGTCCACCAGACCATGTGCCTGCCTTCGGTGGACAAGGTCCTGATGTTATCAGGATCGCTTGGTGCAGACATTCCTGGGGGTGCTCATAGAAGGCATTTGTAAGGGTTTCAGCAGTGTGGCCTGTGATTACCACTGGCATGGAGGCCTTGTAGGGTACCACACCGGTCATATGACATGTGTGGTTCGCTGTGGAGAGGTCGTCACTGTGGTCTCCCATGCCGGTGTTGGGTGCAGGATGCGGATCTCCAGTGGGTTCACTATACGGTCTGACATCACCATTGAGGGATGTACATCCTGTGTGGAGCATATTGTCCCCATGTGTGATGATCAGAACTAGTCCCCCTTGTGGGTATGGTGCATGGTTGTTCCACAGCATTCAGGTGTATGAACACCTGGGACCTTTGGTGTAGGGTGTTGTGTCCTGGGTAATGTTCCCGGTCTATGTATGGGTGGTTGATGTCACCCAATATGACGGTGTTGTGAGAGCATTCACACTCACCAGTGTCTTCAGGAAGGCTGTGCAGGTATCCTGGGTTTGGGAGGGTGGTCTGTAGCATGCAACAAACTGTAGGGCAGTCCTACCTATGGTTAATTGCACCTGGATATTCCCCGCTGCTACATGCATCTCTGCCAACCTGGAGGTGTGTGTATCCTTCATGGATATGGAGACTCCCCCTCCTTCTGTGTTAGGTCCAGGTTATGGTCCTGAACGCGTGATATGGGGTATGACCCAATAGTGCTGGGGTGCTCTCAGCAGCCCTGATCAATGTTTCAGTCACAGCACTGACATCGATGTCCTCCATACTGAGGAGGGCATTTGAGGGTGTGCAGCTTGGGCGTAGACCACTGGCACTGAGCAGTATTACCCTGTGTGTTCTCCAGGTTTGTAGTGTAGGGTGTTAGGTTTATCATTCCAGCCTTGCCTGCAGTGGGCACTGTGGGGGTGGCAGGTGCCTTAGCCAAATCCTTGAAGACCAGGGGCGACAGGTGCGAGCCATACCTTGCGAAGGGGCGTGGCGTGCCAAGCATGTCATCCCAGGTATGAGGAATCTGGATCCCCTCAGACTGACACCGATAACCAGTCACATTATCAAGGGTGACCACTTTGAGCCAGTATAGTGGCATCATATTTGATGAGGGTGGGATACTGCCCAGGGTCAGGGACATGCCGGCCTGGGCTACACAATCTGAGTGGCCCTCTATGTCTCCTTTAATGTATCCCAGGGTGGTATGTCTCCAGTCGTTGACACCAGCATGGGCAATGACCACGTCATACCTGTACATGCTGCGGAGTGACCTGAGTGCGTGTGTTATGTGGCGTATTCCAGCACCCGGCAGGCAGCCTACTGTGATCATTCCCTTGTTCAGTCTGGTGGGTGGGACGTCGGTGTCTGACAGTGGCGTCACCCATTACAAGTGTGTCTGGCAGTGTGTGTGTTGCCTTTGGGGCTCTGACAGTTTAGCACACTGACGTTGAGAACTATGTGTTGCATGTCCTATGTCTTGTGGAGGCAGTTGCTTGTGTGTCTGCTTCAGAGGGCTCGTTAGGTTCGTGACATGTTTTAACAGTGCCTCCAGGTATGTCTTAGTGTGTTCATGTGTTTGATTAGCATTTGCAATAGTCACATGTGACACTGGGTATGTGGTGTGCATGGTGTCCTTCCCCTCCCGCTTGGTCTTGCCGGTCATGGTTTGAGAGAGCACAGCCCCCTGTCTGGCTATATAGTTGCGTCTGTCACATGTATTATGTTCATTGGGGGAGGTGCGGCTTGTCCGTGTCCATGAGGCACCTGTAACAGTGGCCAGGATGCCCAGATTCAACATCTGAACAGGAGAGGTCGCTAGCAATTGACCCTTCGACATGCCAGAGAACGTGAATGCATTTGCTGTGTACCGGGTCAGAAGGCACCTATAGGGAAGTGGGTACACAAGGGGATTCTAGGACAGTGTAGTACTCCATTTAGTATACATGTACTTTACCTATGTAGGAATACTATGGGAGCAGATGCAGAGCTTTTGTGATATAGAGAACAGACAGTCGGGATTGCTAGAAGAGAGGTCATACACATAAACCTGCGGAGCACGGAGCCGGATACAGTGTAACGTTGCTTACACGGTACATGACGCACATGTCCACATATACTGCACCTGATGCCTGTGGTCGGTGCCACAGGCTACGGTGGACAGAGACATCACATACATGGCATGACACAGTACAGGTATGGTGACATTCTGCAGGTGTCGTACGCAGTGTGCTGGCTACTGACCGCAGGTGTCACCTGTCAGCTGTGGTGCACGGTGTTCGACAGTCGGATGCTGTACCGGTACAGGAATATGCCTGCATTAGTGCGCGTACACCTCTATGGCACACACACCATTGTGTGCAGATGGGGACACCTGTCTGTGTGGTCAGCACCCTCACAAGACAATGCACCGACGTGCCATGTCACAGGGGGTGGTCTTGCACAGGTGGCCAGTAAGGCTCACAGGTATGGCAATGACAGGGCTGTACAATGCAGCACCAGTACGGGATGGTCACCCTGTGTGGTCAGTGTCCAGTCACAACACTATATCTGCATACACCCTCTCAACAGGCAGCAGACATACACACATGTTGACACACTGACATGGTGGTGGCCACACATGTCTACACGGAGGGATGACGTGTTGCATGTACTGCACCATCCACATCGATGCACCCCACACTGAGGTAGGTACAGATCTCTACCATGGTGTACAGTGATGTGTGGCATGTGGCACATAGTCCCCCCGATCTGTGGCATACATGGGCACACATTCCTGCACACATGTTGGTGCAAGGAATGCCACACCCGCTACATGGGATTTGTGCAGGTGTGCAGCGGTATGTGGTGGATCCTGCGTACTACCACTGTATCTGGCAGCTGTGCCAATATCTGCACTTGGGAGGTGGTAGGGGTTACAGTGGTAATGTGACATATGGTCGATCACGCATGGCCGATGGGTATGCATCATGGCAGCGCTGTCATGTAAAGGCGACATAGCAGACTGTATGCACATGGCAGGGTAGGATGGTGTGTGACACACCTGTGACCAGCACCTGCACACATGCATGTGGACAGGTGTTTAAACACATGGTGTGCACACAGACCGCCATGCGTGCTGTTACTATGCCACCATATGACGGCCCCCATGATGGGTATGCATGTGGTAGGGGGTTGCAACTGTGTTACGGACACCGGACACCACTCCTGCACGGCTGCACCGTGCACAGTACACATGTCACATGTATCCCCTGTTGCCATGTGTGTATGCATTGCTACGTTGTGACATGTGTGTCAACATACATGGAACATGGACTGTGGTATGGTATCACAGCTGTCACAGGCAAACTGTACAAGGGTATGTGTCCCAGTGAACACCGCTACACCCTGTAGGGGGTGCATACCACAGACATGTGTCCGCCTTCCCTTCATGTGTGTATTACCGCGTACACCTGTGTTATGCATGTGGTACATCACAGGCTTCGTATGTGTCCTGTGTGCAGTCCAAGCACACAGCCAGGAAATCACATATGTGACATATCCGGACATTGTTTCACTGTGGTACAGCTGCAGTCATGTGTCATATCTGTGTCAGGCCCGTGGTATGTGTGGAGCACACCTGTCCATGTATACCGGTACGGGTGGACTACATCACACCTGTGGGATCATTGATAGTACATGTGTACTCTGCACGATGGATGTACACCGCCACATAGTCTTCTGGACATATGTCACATGCAGTTGCTGGACCGTGAGGCATACTGCTGCACCGATGACATGGTGCTGGCATAGCAGCTACAGTGTTCACTATGGTGTGTACATGTTCAGCCTGCACCCGTGACGCCTGTGCTGTCATCTGTGTGTGTACATGTGACTGTGTGTCCACCCTGTGCATGTACGGGTTTACCTGGCCGTGACTTGTGGTGTGTGCACTCCCTGCATGCCGGACGGCGTAGCACATACCACGTGTGAGCATGGCCGGGTTGCTGTTGTGTGGGTGGACACACGACGGTCCACATTCTGCCTCCCATGCCGCCGCCCCATGTGTATGCATGTCTGCACTGTGCCGATTCTAAGTGTCTGAGCATGCCCAGTAAGCAGCTGTGTAAATGGACACACAGTACAGTGCACACCGCGCCCGTCTGCATTGATACCCCGTGTGCATGCCTGTTTCCCCTTCGCAACTGCCACGTCTGTGGCATGGCCGGGTTGCTGTTGTGCGGTGGACACACGACAGTCCACATTCTGCCTCTCATGCCGCCGCCCCATGTGTATGCATGTCTGCACTGTGCCGATTCTAAGTGTCTGAGCATGCCCAGTAAGCAGCTGTGTAGATGGACACACAGTACAGTGCACACCGCGTCCCACTGCATTGATACCCGTGTGCATGCCTGTTTCCCTTCGCAACTGCCACGCCTGTGGCATGGCCGGTTGCTGTTGTGTGGGTGGACACACACGATGGTCCACATTCTGCCTCCCATGCCGTCGCCCCATGTGTATGCATGTCTGCACTGTGCTGATTCTAAGTGTCTGAGCATGCCCAGTAAGCAGCTGTGTAGATGGACACACAGTACAGTGCACACCGCGGCCGTCTGCGTTGATACCCCGTGAGCATGTCTGTCTCCCCTTCGCAACCACTAGGTGTGAGAGGCATGGCCAGTACACCATTCGGGGTACACACTACAGTCGGCACCGATGTCTGCTACTAGGCGTGTAGCCATGGCCAATGACATCCTGCATAGCCATGGTGACCATCCAGGTGACTCATATGTGGATGTTATGCCACAATGGCTGCCTACATCCTGCACGCCGGATGCCCTCTCATAGGGTATACTGTATGTGGTGCATCCCGTATTCATGTCGTGATGTACTGCTCCATAGTTAGTTGGTATTCCCGACTGCAGCACTACCGTGTTACTGTACAGCCACCTTGGGATGGTAACAGGCTGTATGACTGCGCACTCTGTCTTCATTCCCTATCGGCTGCCTTGCCTCTGCAGATGATACCACGCACCTAGGGGTATGCCTCCTGACAGTGCTGTGCTCAGTAATCTCTGTAGCGCGTTCTGTAAATGCATCATGCTGTAGTGAGTTCATGTAGGTAGGCGTAGGTTCGACTCCCAGCCCTCCCATGTGTGTGTGTGTGTTTCCAGCTGCCTCTGCAGATGAACATGCTTTTAGACGCTTCGCAACACATACCTTGGCTATTGTCAGCTATTCCCTTATGGGTGATGTCACCCACCTAGAAGTATGCCTCTGACAGCGCTGTGCTCAGTAATCTCGGTAGCGCGTTCTGTAAATGCATCATGCTGTAGTGAGTTCATGTAGGTAGGCGTAGGTTCGACTCCCGGCCCTTCCCTGTGTGTGTGTGTGTGTGTTTCCAGCTGCCTCTGCAGATGAACATGCTTTTAGACGCTTCGCAACACATACCTTGGCTATTGTCAGCTATTCCCTTACGGGTGATGTCACCCGCCTAGAAGTATGCCTCTGACAGCACTGTGCTCAGTAATCTCGGTAGCGCGTTCTGTAAATGCATCATGCTGTAGTGAGTTCATGTAGGTAGGCGTAGGTTCGACTCCTGGCCCTTACCTGTGTGTGTGTGTGTGTGTGTGTGTGTGTGTTTCCAGCTGCCTCTGCAGATGAACATGCTTTTAGACTCTTCGCAACACATACCTTGGCTATTGTCAGCTATTCCCTTACGGGTGATGTCACCCGCCTAGAAGTATGCCTCTGACAGCGCTGTGCTCAGTAATCTCAGTAGCGCGTTCTGTAAATGCATCATGCTGTAGTGAGTTCATGTAGGTAGGCATAGGTTCAACTCCCAGCCCTTCCCTGTGTGTGTGTGTGTGTGTTTCCAGCTGCCTCTGCAGATGAACATGCTTTTAGATGCTTCGCAACACATACCTTGGCTATTGTCAGCTATTCCCTTACGGGTGATGTCACCCGCCTAGAAGTATGCCTCTGACAGCACTGTGCTAGTAACCTCGGTAGCGCGTTCTGTAAATGCATCATGCTGTAGTGAGTTCATGTAGGTAGGCATAGGTTCGACTCCCTGCCCTTCCCCGTGTGTGTTCACAGCTTCCCTAGTAGAGTGTAGTTATTTTAGACGCTTGGCAACACATACCTTGGCTATCGGCAGCTATTCCTTTACAGATGTTGTCATCCACCTGGACATGTGCCTCTGACGGTGCTGTGTTCGGTGGTCCATGTAGCGCGTTCCATACCTGTGTCATACTGTTGTGCGGTTGAGTATGTGGGGGTGTGGAAAATCACCATGCCTGCCACATGTGTGTGTGTGTGTCTATGCTCCCAGCTGCATGGGTTCATAGGGTATGGCTTTAGAGTTTCCGCAGAACACTCATATCCTGCCGCCATCCCTGTGTTTGTGGATGGTGAGACGCAGCTCGTGGACAGCCTGTGTGCCTGCTGTGGTTGGCGACCTCCGTAGCGTGTTCTCCACGTGCACCCTGCTATGGTGTGGTGGGGTGGTGCTGTGTAATACACTCACGGGCTTGCCACATGTGTCCGTCTGTATCTCTGTCGTTGTATATCTACATAATTATGTTGTGCCCATAGCGCTGCTCTTGCATGGACAGCTGTCTGTCCCATGTATCGCATATTTGCACGGCTGACACATAGAACTGTGGTACGATGCATATCCACTCATTGTCCATGCAACGTCCGTATTCCAGAACACCCTAGAGACATCTGCTGGATATTGTGGCAGACAGCTATCCTTGCTGTACTGACACTGTACCCGTAACGCCCATAAACCTTGTGTGTAATTGCCTATTTATGGTGTGTGTATGTCTAACTGTGCTGTATGCATGGTCGTGTGTGTGTCCCGCTATAGCCATCTGTGCAGGTGTCGCCACTATGGGTAATCCTTGTGGACCGCTGTTTCATGTGCACTTTGCACATACCTGCAGACCGCATACCCTTCCCACGGCAGCTGCCTTAGATCGACCGCCCTAGGCTTTAGGGCTCCATGGCGCCCACCACCACAACACATGGTGCCCCCATCCTGGTATACCTACATGACATACCTACTAGACAGGTGGCCCTACTAGTGCGGCGCCCTAGGCAGCCGCAGGATTGGCGTATGCCTATGGCCGGCTATGAGCACATCACAAGGCATACGTTTACATTTAGTGTTTTATGAAGGCTAGGTTATAATACCAGAGGGGGGACCTCATCAACTATGCTTTAGAATGCGGATTTAGATGGATTATTAGGTGGAGGGTTGACCACACACCAGGGCTAAATGATGAAACACTGATGAAGCCTCTTTTGAGAAGCAGGTGGCTTAAACCCTCGTAACAGGAATGTAGTTTAGGTACAGATATACAGTTAACACACATTAGTCCACTCTTTCAGTTGTTTACCACTGTATTACATTGATATGATATACATATCTTCTATATATATTGTTAGATCTTTGATTGATGAGTATTAGGCATAGTACAATATCATATAATACATGTGTTAATAGGATGTTTTTGGAGATGTTAATATATGTGTGTGTAGTTAACATTGCGTCTGTGCTTTATATGCTGTGGTTACATGTTCATTGTTTGCTGAGAAATTAACCAATGAAAGTGTAAGGGGGGATATTTAAAGCCTGGATGCTTTTATGTTATGTGTAAGTCTGACGGAGCCTACGGGTGAAAGCGCTTACATGTCTATGAAGGAACCTTTGTATGCCATTTGTGAACTGTCCTGGACAATGTCTACGTTGACTGTTTCATCTACCTATGTGTGTTTTGGATTGTGTGCCATAAGGTGCCAGCGGTTCTTTGATGTTGATTAGGTGTATTCCATGGTCAATTGACATTAATCCTATTAATTCACTGAAGGATGTTCTTTATAAGTGGGAACGCCATAGTTTGACCATCCTATGACCTTCCTAGCTGAAGTTGTTATTGTGCTATTGGTATGTGTTCCACAGGTCACCCATTTGTTCCGCGGTATGGAAGCGAGTGATCCCCATTTTGGTGCTGGCAGATTGAGTGCTGTGTACGCCGGTATTCATGACGGTCTGACTTTGTATGGGGAGTGTCTACTGTAGTCCCTATCTGTATTTCCTGTGTTATGCCTCACTGCAGCTGTGTGATTCCACCAGGTTTGCAGTTATGGGTGCCATCTTGGTCGTACGCTTGTCCATCCATGGGAATTTCCCACTGGACACTGGTATAGGGCAGTACACATTTCACACCTGCATTTAGCATTATCCGGTGGATGCTTTGCATTATTAGTGGGGAGTAAGGCATGTGCTACTCCCACATCCCTCCCATGGGCGGACAACGGATTATCTGCCAAACAACACCGAGCCCCATTTCTGCATACCCAGGATCCCATGGCTGCAACCCTCGACGGTACCCATTACATCCTTCATGTGCGGAATGGGATGTGGACGCACTTCTATGGACTCGACAATCTGGGGATTTCTGTTCATATGTCCTGCATTTCATGGACACTTGTCATCAACCTTGAACACGCTGGTGGTGCATATGTCTGGCTGTGCCGTAGTCATGGCTGTCAGTTCTTCTGGGTCTCTCGATCGCAGCTGGTTGACATTGCGTACGGATGAATTTTTGGGGTCCTACAATGGACACCAATGTGCATATGTAAAGTGTAGAACTTGTTGGACTGTGTCCATCTGGCCAGTGGGTTTGACTGCTGCTGTATGTTCCCCAATCGCGGATGTCTGTTTGACTACCCATATTATGTAGTGCTACGTAAACCAGGTTTTTCTAAACTGAACCCAAATGGTGTAAATCCAATGATGCAGGCTAACAAATGCTTTAACTAATACTCAGATGTCCCATTAGGAAATTTCCGCCACTGTATTGTCAAAATAACACAACCAAAACATGTAGATCCTATTAATTCATTGAAGGATGTTCTTTATAAGTGGGAACGCCATAGTTTAAAGATCCTATGACCTTCCTAGTTGACGTTGTTGGTGTGCCATTAGTATGTGTTCCGCAGGTCGCCCATTTGTTCCGCAGTATGGAAGCGAGTGATCCCCATTTTCTTGCTGGCAGATTGAGTGCTGTGTACGCCGGTATTCGCATGGCGGTCTGACTTTGTATGGGGAGTGTGTACTGTAGTCCCTATCTGTATTTCCTGTCTTATGCCTTACTGCAGCTGTGTAATTCCACCAGGTTTGCAGTTATGGGTGCCATCTTGGTCGTACGTTTGTCCATCCATGGGAATTGCCTACTGGACACTGGTATAGGGCTGTACTCATTTCACAGCTGCATTTAGCATTCTCTGGTGGATGATTTGCATTATTAGTGGGGAGTAAGGCATGTGCTATACCCACATCCCTCCCACGGGGCGGGACAACGGATTATCTGCCAAACAACACGGAGCCCCATTTCTGCATACCCACGATCCCATGGCTGCAGCCCTCGACGGTACCCATTACACATCCTTCATGTGTGTGGGACTGGGATGTGGACGCACTTCTATGGACTCGACCATCTGGGGATTTCTGCTCATATGTCCTGCATTTCATGGACACTTGTCATCAACCTTAAACACGCTGGTGGTGCATATGTTTAGCTGTGCCATAGTCACGGCTGTTACTCCTTCAGCGCCGCTCGCATCTCGTAGATATTGCATAGGGTTACATTTTTGGGGTCCTACAATGGACACCAATGTGCATATGTAAAGTGTAGAACTTGTTGGACTGTGTCCATCTGGCCAGTGGTTTTGACTGCTGCTGTATGTTCCCCAATCACGGATGTCTGTTTGACTACCCATATTATGTAGTGCTACGACATCCAAGTTTTTCAAACCTGAAACCAAATGGTGTACATCCAAAGATGCAGGTTAGCAACTGCTTTAAATAATCCTCAGAAGTCACAATAGGAAATATCCGCCACTGTATTGTCAAAATAACACCACCATAACATGTAGATCCTATTAATTCATTGAAGGATGTTCTTTATAAGTGGGAACGCCATAGTTTAACCATCCTATGACCTTCCTAGTTGACGTTGTTGGTGTGCCATTAGTATGTGTTCCGCAGGTCGCCCATTTGTTCCGCAGTATGGCGAGTGATCCCCGTTTTGGTGCTGGCAGATAGAGTGCTGTGTACGCCGGTATTCGCATGGCGGTCTGGCTTTGTATGGGGAGTGTGTACTGTAGTCCCTATCTGTATTTCCTGTGTTATGCCTTACTGCAGCTGTGTAATTCCACCAGGTTTGCAGTTATGGGTGCCATCTTGGTCGTACGCTTGTCCATCCATGGGAATTGCCTACTGGACACTGGTATAGAGCTGTACACATTTCACACCTGCATTTAGCATTATCCGGTGGATGCTTTGCATTATTAGTGGGGAGTAAGGCATGTGCGAATCCCACATCCCTCCCACGGGGCGGGACAACAGATTATCTGCCAAACAACACCGAGCCCCATTTCTGCATACCCAGGATCCCATGGCTGCAACCCTCGACGGTACCCATTACACATCCTTCAGGTGTGCGGAATGCGATGTGGACGCACTTCTATGGACTCGACAATCTGGGGATTTCTGTTCATATGTCCTGCATTTCATGGACACTTGTCATCAACCTTAAACACGCTGGTGGTGCATATGTCTAGCTGTGCCGTAGTCACGGCTGTCAGTTCTTCTGGTCTCGATCGCAGCCGTTGACATTGCGTACGGATAAATTTTTGGGGTCCTACAATGGACACCAATGTGCATATGTAAAGTGTAGAACTTGTTGGACTGTGTCCATCTGGCCAGTGGGTTTGACTGCTGCTGTATGTTCCCCAATCACGGATGTCTGTTTGACTACCCATATTATGTAGTGCTACGTAAAACCGGGTTTTTCTAAACTGAACCCAAATGGTGTAAATCCAATGATGCAGGCTAACAAATGCTTTAACTAATCCTCAGATGTCCCATTAGGAAATATCCGCCACTGTATTGTCAAAATAACACCACCAAAACATGTAGATCCTATTAATTCATTGAAGGATGTTCTTTATAAGTGGGAACGCCATAGTTTAAACATCCTATGACCTTCCTAGTTGACGTTGTTGGTGTGCCATTAGTATGTGTTCCGCAGGTCGCCCATTTGTTCCGCAGTATGGAAGCGAGTGATCCCCATTTTCTTGCTGGCAGATTGAGTGCTGTGTACGCCGGTATTCGCACGGTGGTCTGACTTTGTATGGGGAGTGTGTACTGTAGTCCCTATCTGTATTTCCTGTGTTATGCCTTACTGCAGCTGTGTAATTCCACCAGGTTTGCAGTTATGGGTGCCATCTTGGTCGTACGCTTGTCCATCCATGGGAATTGCCTACTGGACACTGGTATAGGGCTGTACTCATTTCACAGCTGCATTTAGCATTCTCCGTGGATGATTTGCATTATTAGTGGGGAGTAAGGCATGTGCTATACCCACATCCTCCCACGGGCGGGACAACGGATTATCTGCCAATCAACACCGAGCCCCATTTCTGCATACCCAGGATCCCATGGCTGCAACCCTCGACGGTACCCATTACACATCCTTCAGGTGTGCGGGAATGGGATGTGGACGCACCTCTATGGACTTGTCAATCTGGGGATTTCTGTTCATATGTCCTGCATTTCATGGACACTTGTCATCAACCTTAAACACGCTGGTGGTGCATATGTCTTGCTGTGCCGTAGTCACGGCTATCGCTTCTTCTGGTAGTACGATAGCAGCTGAATGGTATTCGAAGGATCAATTTTGGGTCCTACAATGGACACCAATGTGCATATGTAAAGTGTAGACCTTGTTGGACTGTGTCCATCTGGCCAGTGGTTTTGACTGCTGCTGTATGTTCCCCAATCGCGGATGTCTGTTTGACTACCCATATTATGTAGTGCTACGAAAACCAGGTTATTCTAAAATGAACCCAAATGGTGTTAATGTAATGATGCAGGTTAGCAACTGCTTTAACTAATCCTCAGTAGTCTCAATAGGAAATATCCGCCACTGTCTTGTCAAATTAATACCACCAAAACATGTAGATCCTATTAATTCATTGAAGGATGTTCTTTATAAGTGGGGACGCCATAGTTTAAAGATCCTATGACCTTCCTAGTTGACATTGTTGGTGTGCCATTAGTATGTGTTCCGCAGGTCGCCCATTTGTTCCGCAGTATGGACGCGAGTGATCCCCATTTTCTTGCTGGCAGATTGAGTGCTGTGTACGCCGGTATCCGCACGGTGGTCTGACTTTGTATGGGGAGTGTCTACTGTAGTCCCTATCTGTATTTCCTGTGTTATGCCTTACTGCAGCTGTGTAATTCCACCAGCTTTGCAGTTATGGGTGCAATCTTGGTCGTACGTTTGTCCATCCATGGGAATTGCCTACTGGACACTGGTATAGGGCTGTACACATTTCACAGCTGCATTTAGCATTATCCAGTGGATGCTTTGCATTATTAGTGGGGAGTAAGGCATGTGCTATACCCACATCCCTCCCACGGGGCGGGACAATGGATTTTCTGCCAAACAACACAGAGCCCCATTTCTGCATACCACAGGTTCCCATGGCTGCAACCCTCTACGGTACCCATTACACATCCTTCATGTGTGCGGGACTGGGATGTGGACGCACTTCTATGGACTCGAGAATCTGGGGATTTCTGTTCATATGTCCTGCATTTCATGGACACTTGTCATCAACCTTAAACACGCTGGTGGTGCATATGTCTAGCTGTGCCATAGTCATGGCTGTTGCTTCTTCTGGGTGGAACAGTAGCAGCTGGATGATATAGTGTATGGATCAATTTTTGGGGTCCTACAATGGACACCAATGTGCATATGTAAAGTGTAGAACTTGTTGGACTGTGTCCATCTGGCCAGTGGGTTTGACTGCTGCTGTATGTTCCCTAGTCGCGGATGTCTGTTTGACTACCCATATTATGTAATGCTACGAAAACCAGGTTATTCAGAACTGAAACCAAATGGTGTACCTCCAAAGATGCAGGTTAGCAACTGCTTTAAATCATCCTCAGAAATCCCAATAGGAAAGAATCGCCACTTTATTGTCAAGATAACACCACCAAAACAAGTAGATCATGAGCACTTTCGCCCGGTCTTACTGGGCATTTCCTAGTGTAAGTAGCTAAAACAAATAACTGAATAAATAATAATGAATAATTTCATAATCAAACTGATAATATGTTATTTGGACAATAGCTTCTGCTATTGGCATACAGTGCTGTGGGTGGTGCCGGTTACCATACATATGGCTTTCTCAAAAGCCGACTTCACACTTCTAAACACTAGTGTGGTCTCCTTTAAGGCCCCTGAGCCAGTGGTAAACATTACTCAAGCCACTGAATCACTTACATATGCCTTCTACCAGCACCTACAGGACTGCATGGATCAGGCAATCCCTTACACAACTGTGAGTCTTTGTACCAATGCCAGGCATCCAGTCTGGTGTACCCCAGCCATACACAAGCTCTACAACGAAAGGAGGTAGCTACTACAAAACAGAGCAGAATCCTTGTAAGGTATGACACCCTTGCTCATTATATGTGAAGAACTACAAGCTGTCATGACATCATCCAGGGCAAATCCGACAGATATATCACCAAGGACTCGACGGACAATCATATGGCCTTCTTTAGCTATGTTGGACACCTGGGAGGACACTCCCAGATATGCTCGGACTGGGTTCAGGATGATGTGACGTTTACTGAACATACACACATTGCCGACATACTGACTGACAGGTTCGGTGCAAACATCTCCCCCCACCTCCCCCCCCACATGGAGAGATGTCTGTACCAGAGGATTGTGGCCCCCGACACTTCTGTAATGCACAGGTGGGGCATGCTCTCCCCAAGGCAGTGAACACAACATCCATGGGACGAGATGGTGTCCCGGCTGTGTACTCCACGAACTCATTGAGGGATTAGACCCACAGTTAGGACGGCTGTTTCATCTTAGCCTCACCTCAGGTAACGCATCAAGTTGTGGCGCATGGCGACTGTAGTCCCACTTCACAGGGGCAGTGCCTCCACTGACCCTGGTAATTACCATCCCATTAGCTTGACAAGCCTTATCTGCAAAGCCATGGGGAAGGATCATAATGGAACTCATAGATGACGACATAGGGGACTTGCTTGCTTTGCATCCAACCCAGTTTGGCTTGGTCAAAGGCAGATCATGCGTTTTAAACTTGGTTGACATTTTAGGAACAGTCACCGAGGCCATTGATGAGGGTCGGGCAGTCCATACAGCCTACCTCGACCTGGCAAAGGCCTTCAACACAATACCCCCCTCAGGTATCATTGATAAACCCATCAGCTTGGATGTGACCCGTACATCGCAGGATGGGTTGCAAACTGGCTAGGTGACACAACCCACATGGTCATAGTTGCTGGCACCGTGTCAGACTCACAGCCGGTCACAGGCGGTGTCCCACGGGGCTCAGTCCTTGGTCCACTCTTTTTCTGCATCTACATTTCCAAAGTACAAGCAATCACAGGGGGGTTATGGCTGACAATGTTTGCAGATTACTGCGAACTGGGTGCCATAGTGGGACGGACATCTGACACAGATATCCTTCAGAAGGGCCTCACAGATATGGATATCTGGTGCCAGGGACATGGCCTACAGCTAAATGCCGGGAAATGCATTGTCATACCCTTCGGGAAGAACATGGTTACCCCTTGCTGCCATATAGGTGGCAATCCAATGAGCACAGAGGGAGTTACCAGGGATCTGGGGACCCAGGTTGTCAGTCACCATTCGTTCGACACACATGTTGCTAACGTAGTTAGGTAGACCTTCTACATTGCACACCTGATGGTGCAGGGATTCACATCTAGATCAGGGGAGGTCATCGTCTCCTTGTACTCATCACTCCTTAGACCTATGATTGAGTACATTGCCCCATTCGGGGGATATCTGACCCGACACCTGCAGCAGCTGGGAAGGCCCCATAGGTTCATCATCAGACGGATGCAGGGTGTCAGGAATTTGTGTTATGCTGCCCGACTGACAGGACTCCTGCTCCATTCAGTCACATACCACTTGCTCAGTGGTGACCTGTGCCTGACATACAAGGCCATGTCGAACCATATTTGATGACTATGCTTCACCTAATGGATCTACATCCCTCAGACCCACAGGGGCGGGTGACGTGAACCTTGACACGGTCATTAATGGAATGTGTTGGAGGGACAGATTCATCACCCAGACACTCACTATGCTGTGGAACAACATCCCAGTACATGTGAGGCAGAGCGCCTTGCTGGCCTTGTTCGAGGGGGATCTTGACCAATGGATGGGGGATTGCAGATATACCCCAGGGATTACTTCATTGTCACTGCTTGACAGAGGTACAGCAGTATAATAGGCATTGTTATCTTTGGACTGGAGGGTTGGCAAAGGCAACATAACTATGGGCTAGGGTTATAGCTGCCCTTGGGCAGATAGCCTACTATGTACCTATGGACCTATGAACCTATGTTCATAGTTTGTCCCATTCACACTTGTCTATCCCCTATCCTCATTCGTATGTGTATATTTCTGTGGCACATGATTGAACTGTGTATTACATGCAGGTATGCTGTGTACAGTGTACATATGTCACGGTTGATTACAGTGTATCTGTGTACCTACCTCTGTGATACTGAGGACTACCACACATCCTTCGCAGCATTACATGCATATGTCCATACTATCATTCGTTGGCCTGTGGGGGGTTGTTAGGGCAACGGTTACACGTGTCTCTGTTTGTGCACGCATCAAGGTGGTCTTTGACCTGCCTCCGTTGCTGTCGTGGGATGGACGTTAGTGTTGGTGTGTGTTTGGGATGTGTTTCCACTGCCGGTACATCTGTGGGGGGTGGGGTTGGCACATGTTCCTCTTTGCGGGGAGCCCCATCCTGGACATTTGTGTCATGCGTCAACACTTGGCACATGCCTGATGTCCTGTGCTATTCCCACAATCGTGTATGCCTTCCTGCATTACTACTGCGTGTTACTGGCAGTTTGTATCTGGTACGCATGGCTATTATGTTGGATAGCTTGGCCTATTCCCATGCTATGACATACCCATTCATCCAGGCATATACATGTTATTTCATCCTTTGCGTTGGCCGTGGGTGTTTGGCCATCCGGCAACGCTATTCTCAACGTGTGATGTCCCACCTTCACCTTCTGTGCATGTGGCACCCTGTTGGGGCATCCTGCTTGGTGGGCAGATGTTCCGTCGTATGTGTTGTGTTTGATATGTCTGCATAGCTAATCATCAGTACGGTGGCTGAACATACTGCCTTGTCCAGATGTGTACAGTTATGGGCACCGTGGCGTGTGCACGCCTATGGGGTTTCGACAGGTCCATACTACATGCGGGATGTACACATTCTGCCGACACATTCACATGCAGCCATTTGGATATCTGTACCTGAGGTGGGATGTTAACATGTGGGGTACATATTTGCCTGCGTGGCACTGCCTAGGACAATACTTCTTACTACATTTCAAGTATACCCGTTGTGTGTAGGTGTGCAGCTGTGCAAGACTGCTGGCTGGGTTGGGTGCACGGTCGTACATGGGTGCGGGTTACATGCTATGACGGGGCTGTTGTGTATTACATTTGCATGCATGGGTTCTGCTTCTGGATATTTCACTTAGGCATACACCGTCCTATGTGTATGCGACGGGCACGTTGCTGGGTGTAGTACATGTTGCTATGCACATGTTTGTCTGTGTTTAGGGTATCTGGTTTCCTTCTTGTTGTTATATCAACACGGCTACCCGGCTGTGTACTCTCACTACTGCTGGTGACCATGCCCATGTGGCTAGTTCTATGTAGGTGTGGCACGCTGACATGCTGCGGTACACCTTCACTGGGTATGCCCACTGACAGTGCATTGCGTGACGTACACGGTATTATGCGTATCCTTTGTTCCTTGGACGGGTACAATTTGGACTTCGTGGGTTAATGTTTGGTTCTCCGTTTTGTGTGGACGGGTACTATGTTGCATACTCTGCGTACGTTTCATTATCCACGGACCCTGGCTGGTGCGGTTACTATTGCAGGCGGCCTGTGGAAGTCAGCACTTTAGGTTGCTCATCGCCTGCCGGCTTGGCCACGCCTATGGCCGCATCCTACTTCGGCTCGCTCACGTGCCCTCTGCACGTGTCTGTGGTTGCGGCGCGCACTCATTACTATGCATATGGTGCTGCTACGCCGATTATACACTGCACTGCCGGCGCAAGCCTTACACCAGCCTTGCGCCGAGATTCATGAATCCCGGGGCATGTCTAGGTGACATTAGTGGAATTTTTTTATTTATTTTATTTATTTATTTTACATTTGTTGACTGGGCTAGTATAACTGGATATATGTCCATTTTCAGTAGAGGCCCGGGGAGAAAAGCTCCAAGCATGAACAGTGACAAAGTTTACAATATATAAAAAGACACGTAAAATCACAGTACAGAGGCAACATTGGTCAAAAGAAAAATTATACTAAACACAATAGTAAGTTTGAGCAAGTCCCAATTAGGAGAGAAAATGCTTTTATTTTATCCCCATACTATGAAGGAAAGTGTAGTGATTAGAATTAGAGGCATAGGTTAGAGGAGTAGAGAAAGGGGTGAGAGCAGGAAGGGGAAAGATATATCAGTCTGGGTTCACACATGGACAAAGCTAGTGAGTTTTAAGATGTTCTTTAAGATGTTTTTTAAATAGAGAAGTAGAAGCAAGGGTTGATATTTCAGAAGGAAGCTGATTCCAGTTTTTACCTGCTGTGTTCGAGAAAAGAGAGTCACCAGCTTTGTTCTTAGATTTAATAGAGGAAACTAGGAGCTTATTAGCAGAGAGTAGCGTAGCCAGATTTTTGTATTGTGTAATCATATTAGTGAGGATAGGGGTGTTGTTGGGGTGGTATAGGATCTTTTGGGTGAAAAGTAATTTTTGACAAAGTATATGGTTCTGTAATTCTAGCCATCCCAGTTGTTTGAGGTTGAGGCAGTGGTGAGTTTAAAAGGGGGAGCAAGTGATGAATCTAGCTATGCTATTATAACAGGTGGAAAGTTTGGAGAGGTTGTTTTTAGATAGGTTAGTATATATAGCAGAGGCATAGAAAAGGGTAGAAATAAGGTGGGTCTGGGCAATAGTTTTTCTGGCAGAAGGGGTAAGGAAGGGTTTAATTCTATAGAGGGTCCCAAGTTTTTTATTAACAGACTTTATAGTGGAGTTAATGTGGTCATCGTAGTTGAGGCGATTATCAATTGTTACACCTAGTAGGTGGGTTGTAGTATCTGGGGTTATGTTGGTAGCATTGTTAGAGGTTATTGAGAAGAATGGATGAGGTGATTTATGAGTTGAAGTAAAAAGCAATAATTTTGTTTTTTGGGGATTTAGGAGGAGGCAGTGTTGCATAAACCAATTTTCAACATTATGGAAAACAGTTTGGGTGAGGGACTGGAGAGAGACTATGTTCTTAGCTGTACAGATTAAAGTAGAGTCATCTGCATATTGAATGAAGGTGGCTTGTGGAATGTTTATGTGCAGACCGTTAATAAATAAGGAAAAAAGAAGGGGACCTAAAATAGAGCCTTGGAGTACTCCAATATTTACTGGAAGTAATGTAGACAGATTTTTATCCCAAAGTACTGCTTGCTGTCTGTTTTCCAGATAAGACCTAAACCATTGTAATGCTTGTGGATCGAGTGAATTGGCTTTTAGTTTGTCTAGAAGTAAGTTATAGTTAACCATATCAAAGGCTTTTGACAGGTCAATAAATAATGCAGAGGAAAAAGAGTTATTGTTACGATTTTTGTTTACAGTCATTGAAGGATAGCAGGGCAGTCGTTGTGCTATAGAATGGCCTGAAGCCATGTTGGCAGTTTGCCAGTAGATTATTTTGTAGAAGGTGGTTAAGTAGTTGTTTGTGAATACATTTTTCCATTATCTTAGCTATTGGGGAGAGTAAGGCAATAGGCTGAAAGTTAGAAAACTCAATATATGATCCACCTTTATGTAGAGGGATGATGTGGGATACTTTCCATATGGTAGGGATTTTGCCTTCTGAGATAGTTCTATTAATAAGGATAGAGATGGGATAGTCTATGGCTTTTGCGGCAATTTGGAGGTATTCAGCTGGGAGACGGTCAGCAGAAGGGGTGCAAGGTTTCAATTTTTGAAGGAGCTTACAGATGAGAGATGTAGGTACAGGTTGTATTTGAAAGGTAGGAAGAATACAATTACATTTCCAGTTTTGGGAGAGGTGGGAATGGAGTAGGGATTTGAAGTGTTCAGAGTTTGTAGTGATTCTTAGCAGGGCAGGGAGAAAGTTCCATTTTGTGGCTATCGAATAAGATAGGAGAAACTGGCCAGGGGGTCGTTTTGGTTTGTGTGCTGAAAGTAGATTTTGTTGGGCTGATCTTAGGGGTCTGAGCAGTGTGTAGAAAGGCAAGATATTAGTTAGAGCAGGGCATGCAGTGGGTTTAAAGATTAGTTTGTGGGCTGTAGCAAGTTGAAGGTAGTCAAGATGATTAGGAAGCTCTAGCCACTTAAGCCTGTGGAGGCAATGGTGGGTGGAGTGAGCAGATTTAGTAGCAAATTTGGCAATTTTGTTGTAGCAGATTTCTAGTTTTGAGGAGATGGTAGCTGAGAGGTTGGTTAAAAGTGGAGCACCATACAATAGAGATGGTAGTAAATAGGTGGAGGTGAGAGTTTGTCTTGTAGGCCGTAGAGAGAAAGTGAGTGTTTCTATATAGCATACCAAGCTTCTGATTTTTTTTAACATTTAGTTGAATATGTGTATTGAATTTCAGGTGTTCATCAATGGTAACCTCAAGAAGTTTAGCAAAAGGCTTGGGTGTTTAGGATGCCTAGGAAGGTAGTATTGAAGAAGTCTATGGATTCATCTAGTGGAAGTGTTTTTAGGTTATCCCAATTTGTTAGCTTAAGGGTTTTGGAAAATATAGAAGGGTAAAAGTTTGTGAGGTTGCGAGTGTGGGCATATTGGTGTTGGTGGGGGGGGTAGCGGGCAGCTCGGTGAATGAAGGCTGGGATATGGTCACTCATTGTTTGTGGTAGTATACCAGAGTCAGAGATCTTATTAGAGTGGGAGACTAAGATCCAGTCCAGGATGGACCCTGGGGGGTTATTTCTGTTAGGTCTGGTAATGTTGCTTATTAGTTGAGTAAAATTACATAAATTGATAGAGTGAGATTATTGTTATTAATTTTATTCCAGTTGATGTTGATACCACCTAGAATGTAAGTCTCTAGTTAAATGTTGGTTGAGGCCCATAACAGAATGTTTTCTAGGGTGGAAGTGTTGTCACCAGGGGAGATACAGTTGGCCATAATACAGATAATTTTATATTTATTCATTTTGTGGATTCCTATGACTAGTTTGGCACTGTTGAACTAAGGAATGGGATTTTGGTTCAGTAGGCTGTTATAGATTAAGGCTACTCTACCTCCTTCTTTGTTTTGGCGGTCATATCTAAGAGCTTGAAAGACAGGGGGTACAATCTCAGAGTTAGTAATGTGGGGTTTTAGCCATGTTTCTGAGACCACTACTATATTAGGTAGAGTATGATTTAGTCAAGCATGGAAGTTTGTTATTTTGTTTTTTATACTCTGGGCATTAATGGTAATGAGCTTGAGGTATTTCTGGCTGGTTCTATTTGAAGAGGTAGGGGGAGTGAGATTATTACTAGTCATGGGTCCAGAGTTGGGGTGGATGTCTCCTGCTAGAGCAAGCCAAGTAGAGGGAGAATGGAGGAGAACCTTTGGTTTGAGACATGTAGTTAGAGGGAGAAACAGTTTTAATTTGTTGTAAGAGGCTTTAATGAAATGGTTAGGAGTTGTAATTTAAAATAGTGATGTGGGTTAGGTTGAAGTAGGGTGGAGGATATGTAGTAAAAGTGGAGGGTCATTGGTTGGGGATGGAAGAGAGTGGAGGAGGAGGGGAGGGGGAAGGAGGGGGGTAGTTTGGAAGAGGAATAGGAGGTTGCATTATAGAGAGTTATTAGGAGGAGAATACATATAGAGGAGGTGAGGGAAATTTGTTGAAGTGGAAGAGTCATGGTTAATTAGAGTAAAATAAGTTTTAGAGGAGGAAACCAGGTAATAGGAGAGTGCTTAGAGAGAAGGAAGAGGAGTACAGCTGAGAGTACAGGCTGTTAAGGGATAGAGAAGGGGTAGGATTACCAATTGAATGAATGCTGGGGGGAGGGGTAGAAAATAGGATTGGCTTAGGGGACGGGGAGGAGATTCAAGGTTAGAATAAATGTAAGTGTACTGGGGTGGGTGGGAATTGGGGGTAGGGTAGGGGAGCAGAGTGAGCCCATAGGGCGAACGGAGTGGGTAGAGCCACTGAAGGAGTGAGCCCTAGGAAAACAATCAGTGGAGAGCTGATAAGGTAAGTTTGGGTGGGATGGGTAGGAGGTAAAAGTTTTGGTAGTAGGGATAGTAGGCGGGATAGATAAGTGAAGTAGAGTACAGGTAGAAGGAAAATGGTGGGGCTGCAGTTCTACACATTATGAAAACTGCAAGCCTAAGAGTTGTATTTTAAGTCAGTGGGATAGGTCTGGGAGAATGGCACCATCTGGTGGACAAAGGCTGTATAGCAAACAATAGCTCCTCATGGAAGGTAGCAGGTCTAGGAAGTATGAGGAGGGAAGGATTTCTGTTATAAACAGAGGGCACAAGAGGAGAAGGTATGCAACTTGTTGAAGAGAAAGGCTTTGGCTGCTGGTCATCCTAGCTAGGGAGTGTACATAAAACCTGGAGTATCTAAACAAAAATAGATGTACAGACTGTAGTTTTAAAACACATACTTTCTTTTTCTTTGAGGGACTGATACACAGGGAGTATATTGGTTTGATTCCTCAGTTTAGGGAATGGGCAGCAGTTGATATGGTGGGTTAACGTTGTTGATCAGCAATGGACAGGGCAATCTCACACTGTAGGACAATACAATCAGGTTGGACAGTTTCTTTTTCTTTGAGGGACTGATGCACAGGGAGTATATTGGTTTGATTCCTCAGTTTAGGTAATGGACAGCAGTTGATATGATGAGTTAATAGAATATTATAAATATTCTATTATATATATATATATATATATATATATATATATATATATATATATATATATAAAATAAATAATTATATTATATATATATATATATATATATATATATATAATAAATAATTATATATATATATATATATATATATATATATATATATATATATATATATATTATAAATAATAGAAAAGATATATATATATATATATATATATATATAGATTATAAATAATAGAAAATATGTGGGAATTATGTCTGTTTGGACTAGATATCTACCAGATGCCAATAAACAGGAAAATTAAGAAATGTATAATAACATTATTTGGGAAAATAAAAAGTTACAGAGTGGCTAAATAAAGGAAAGGAAACTCAAAGCAGAAAGTTGGACATGGGGAACATTGACACCAAAAAGGATCATATATGAGCAAATGCTAAGCAAAGGATGACAAAAGGCAATGGAAAGGAGGCATATGGAGGGAAGAAGTATGGAAATTTTTTGGGGGGGAAATAGAAACTGTTTAAAAGTATTAGCGTTCTGGAACATGACTGTGCATGGGCAGTGGCCTCCTTAGATTTTGACGTGATGGACTACATGTGTATGCAGCTTTCCTCTTCAACTGAATTAAAAACATATAATAAAAAAGGCATTCTCCAAGTTACACAATTAAAAAGAGAAATCTTAAAGAACAAACTAGCAAGAAGTTAAACTTGCTTCTATAGACTGCAGCTCGTATCTGACTTGAAACTTTAATCAGTGGGCAATAGCACTAACCAGATCTTCAGTTCCAGTTTTTCATGATAAAACTTGTGACCTATGATCATACCTTTCAACCTCTTAGAGCAAGAAATCTGGACAGAACCATAAATAAAAGTTGGACAAAAGCCCAAAAATAGGGACAATTTTTAAATATTGCTCTTATAATTTTAGAAAGTTGATAGACCAACAGGTTTTACATTAGCATGACTTTTCTGAAGGATATGAAGCCTGAAACTCAAATGTCTATTATTATTTTTTAACTTTAGTCTTTAATGCTTTGCCAATAATTTGTCAGAAAACCACATTTTATGAACAATGGAGCAAAAATAAGAGGAAAAAATCTGTACATTCTGTGAAAATATGTACAGTTGAGAGGTAGGCTTATGATTTCAAGATCAAATAATCTGTTTTAATGACTGGTAAGCCTGTATATCTGACCTGTGCTGGGCTGTTGTTAGTGACATCTTTCTGTCTGGTATTTACCCAAGATTTGCAAATCTGCATTTTTTCCCCCTCCCCTAGGCTCCAGTTCATGGTTTCTCTCATGCTATAAGATGCTTATCACAAATCAAGAAAACTGCAGATGACATTGAATTTCTGATAAAGGACTAAAGCATTCAATAAGAAATGTATAGATTTGATAAGCAGGTTTTCACCTGGCTCCTTTGAACCATTTGTTTGTATGTACTTTTTTCCATGATGATGTCATTTTCAGTTAGCATTTCTTTGTTATCCTTTGTCTGCCCTACTCTGAGCCATGTATTGTTACAGCAACTGGCTTTTCATATTTTTACATCATGGCTGGTCAAAACCATGTTGACTTGTACTGTTTGTAACTAGGGTGCACTATATTGCTTTTTTATTTTTTTATTACTTTTCCCCATTATCCTGTGACCATTAGGTTGGTATATATAAGTAAGAGAGCAGTGTGTGTGAGTGTGTGTGTGTGTGTGTGTGTGTGTGTGTGTGTGTGTGTGTGTGTGTGTGTGTATATGTATGTGTGAGAGGGGCATTCCCTATGCACAAAAGCTTTTCTCACTTTTTATTATACAATCAAGTTATTTTTCATGATTTAAAAACAAATTACATGAAAGGAAAAAGAGAAACATTTATTATAGGTAAAATGTTACTTTGTATTACATTTGCATGTTTTATCTGCATATACTTCATTCTGACCTGTGGAGTTTTACCTTGCAATTTTTCTCTGCCTTTCCATCTACACCCATCCTTAATTCTTTACAGCAGACTTCAAAGGGGTGCTCAGCTTAACACAACATTTTCAACATTTAACATTTAGTTCTTAGTTCCGTTGCTTAAACTTCTTGGCTGTTTTATAACATTGTATTGATAGCTATAGTTCTACTTATTTTATTCCCCCACCTAATTCTTTACCAGTTTAAATAATTCTGAATATATATTTTTTTGTTTTTGTTATGCAGGTTTGCGATATACCATAAATCCTGTGTCATTGTGGTATTGAAGAAGCCAGGCATACATCTGCATAGACAGAAAGATACATTTATTCCACAGATTTTCAATTTCTTGGCACCGTATTCCTTCCTTTCACACAGTTTCATGGAGCTTTCATGGCATTTAAAAATTTGACTTTTTATTGGGAATGGCTGCCCTGCTTTCCCTGAAAGTTACAGGAACTGCTGCTTGCAATTTCAAAGATGTGCACAGGAATTTCATGTTTTTAAGATAATTAATGTGAATGTTTAATCTTTTTTTGCTTACTGGAAATGAAAGAATGCATGACCCATAGAAGGACTGCAGCTGCTTTCATGGTCTGAGTCATGGATCATATTTCATCAATGGTGAAAGGCAATGGATGGTGTAGTTTTCTGGAGATCTCTCTAACTGAAGGATAACATAACCTATTGTGTCTTAATTAGCACTAGCTAAAGAACATCTTATAAAAAGAAGAAAGAGCTGTACGTTCGCTGCTACACTACAAGAAATGCTTTAATGAACATACAATTCGTCAGAATGAAGCGCTTTTCGTTTAGCTGAATGGCTAAACTTCATCAGATCCTAGCTAAAGAACATGACATTTTTTTTTGCCTCTAACTAATCTATCTGAAACAGTTAAACAGGGATAGACAGCACAAATTACTAAAAATCCAGGTCTTTCTAAACTTCTTAGAAGGATCTGGGTCAATAAGTTTGCAGACAAAGCATGCCAAATCCACATCTGACAGGCGAAAACCATAGCTGTAACAGTCATGTGATGTTGATGCCCTTGATCAAATGGATTTCTTGATCAAAGGTAGTCAGAGAGTGTTTATAGAACATCAGAGACTATCCACAGTGACCAAGTCTCAGCAGAACCTGACAGATTTTGCAGCCTATAGCTGCAGCCTGGTGTCTGATTATTTAACCCTTTTGTTGAAGAAAGTACATAGCAGGCTGACACACCTGTTTCTCCTTTTTTGCTCTACTGGGCATGTGTCAAAAACAAAAGCAGGTGACCCCTAACCAGGAAAAGCCAAAAGAAGAAGAAGAAGATTGTGCTGCTCAGGAATACTGCTTGCTGTAAACTAACTAACAGATGTTACAGTGCCTTTCACCCTGCAGACAAAGTGCAAGCAGCGGATGGAGATAGCTGAGAAAGCAAAGTGTGCTGAAAAGACTTATGTAAACTGATTCATAGTTTTAGAAGAATTGTTCAAAGATTACATTCCTCTAGTTAATTGTGAGCTGATTTATCTTAGTTTTGCTCTGCTTGTGTCTTGCAGTACATTAGAAATAAGAGACACAATAGATTTCTCTCTCTACTACAAATTGGTTTATTGTGTTTTTTAATTGCTTCCTCAGTATATCACTGCATATTAAGGCATGCAATGTTTTCTTTTAAAGTACTGTTCACCCTACATACAGACTTCAGTCAACTGGTTAAAGTGTCTGCAAAAGCAAACCTTCTTAGTGAGCACACTGAAGGTACTTCTGCAAACTGATTCCATTTCAGGCTGGTGTAATCCATCATCATCTATGGAGGTTTGGAAGAGATTCCCCCTATATCTTCCCATCCTCTCCCCCTTGGGGTGCCATCCTGTTTATATAAAGGTTACAACACACCACCTTCAAACTACAGTACATGATAGAAAATCAAACTCCTTTAAAGTAGCCCACTAAACAGATCAAACATAGAAGAGGGTATATATGCTGTGACACAGGAGGTTGGCAAACATATAGCTGGGAAACACATATTATATGCTCTGTCAAAGAGTATCCACTGGGCAATCACTGAGTTAAGATAATGTGCCTCCTCTATTATGCTCTTACTTGTATCAGGAATATCTGACTTATGGGAGGCAGCCTTTGTAATGTAAGCTGTACCGTCTCTACCTGTTGCTAAACCACAGTCCTATAGCTTATATTATTTCATCTACAGGACCATTAGCTGCACAAAGCACAGCATCTTGACCCTGTCGATTGACTCCTTTATTCCTTCTAGGTCTATTTTTGATCAATCTGCTAAGTACCCACTGCTCTGTAAGGGTGTTCCTGTCAAAGAACCACTTACTGAGATATCTGCTATAGAATTGTTTGTACTTTTATTGCTCACGCTGAGTTTGCTGCTATTCCATTACTGTTGACTGTTAACTGGATCATTATTGAACTGTTTCCTTCCACAGAGCTATTTCCTGCTGTTAAATAGCCTACCACTACCCTATCTTCCAATATCTATCCTACTCTACTCCTCCATGACTCCTCCACACTATCTCACCTCATTTACATGTCTTTTCATTCTCACCATTCTGTATAATGCATCTTCTTATTCCAATACCACACTACCCGCCTCTTTTTCACCCCACTCATCCTCCACTATCTCCCTTCCACATCCTTCATCCCTCCATTTTTATTTGATATCCCCCTCCCTCCTTCAACCAAATCCATTTCATTACTTTAAACTAAAACACCATACATTCTACAAAAAGTCTCCCACTTTCAAATGTAAATTACATCTCCCTTTTACTTTACTCCGCAATTCTAGGTTTCAACTCCTCTACTCCTTCTCTTGTCTTGCTCTTGCAGGAGATGTCCATCCTAACCCTGGGCCAACTCCGACTAACATTCTCTCCCACTACCCCCACAAATAGGCACAATAATAAATACCTTAAATTTATTACCATTAATACCCAGAGTATTAATAACAAAATAACAAACTTTCATGCCTGGCTAAATATAACTGAACCTGACATAGTAGCAGTAACAGAAACCTGGCTAAAACCTCAAACTAGTAACTCTGAAATTTTACCACCTGGCTACCAAGCACTCAGGTCTGATCGCCTAAACAAAAAAGGTGGTGGTGTAGCCTTAGTCTACAACTGCCTGCTAAATCTTAGCCCATACCAAAATACCATTCCCAACTTTAATAATGCAGAACTAGTCATAGGAATCCTCAAAATAAACAACTTCAAAAGTATCTGTATTATAACCATCTATATCCCTCCTGGAGACAACTCCTCCACCCTAGAGAATATTCTCTGTTGGGCCTCAAACAATATTAAACAGGAAACTTTCATTCTAGGTGATGTAAATATTGATTGGAATAATATTAATAACAATACTCCCCTTCAGTCTATCAATCTTTATAATTTTACTCAACTTATAAACAACATTACCAGACCTAACAAAACCAACCCTCCAGGGTCCATCTTGGACTGGATCCTAGTCAGCCACCCTAACAATATCTCCAACTCAGGTACCTTACCTGACTCATTAAGTGATCATCTCCCAGCCTTTATTAGCAGAAAAACCCAACAGCTCCCACAACAACAACAATATGCCCACTCTGAACCTAACTAATTTTAATCCTTCTGTATTTTCAGAAACCCTTCAACTAACAAACTGGGATTCACTAAACACTCTTCCCTAGATGAAGCCCTAGAACTCTTCAATACTACCTTCCTTAAAATCCTAGATTCCCAAGCCCCTCCCTGTACAAAAAGGATAAAGTTCAACTCTGCCCCTTGGCTAACTAAAGACACTAAAACTCTAATGCGACAAAGGGACAAAACATGGAAACTATACAACAAAAATAAAAACCCAGCCTCTTTACTGCAATTTAAGCAACTCTGCAATCTTGCTAAAAAACTTATTATAAAGGATAAGAAATCTTACTACGGCAAACTTCAGTCCTCCCTCACAAATAATCCCAAAAAATTCTGGAATTCCATCAATTCACTCTTACATCCTGGTACAAAATCCAATCCCTGTCCTGACAATAATAAGACTGACACTGAAATAGCAACTCTCTTTAACTCGTTTTTTACTGGCTCAATAGCTGAACTGACTAAATCCTTCTCCTCTTCCACCTCTACCCCTAACCCAAAGCATCCTTCTACACCCATCCCTCACTCCAACTCTCATAACCCACCTTCCACTTTCATTCTACATCCCGTGTCTACCACCAGTATTAAACAACTTCTTCGCAAACTCAAACCATGCTCCAATGCCCCTGACAACATTCCATCACTCTTTCACAAGCTCGCAGCAAATGGCATCGCCATACCTATCAGCATTCTCATCAATAGATCCATCCAAGAATCTTATGTTCCCAAACTTTGGAGAGCTGCCCACATTCTGCCCCTCCATAAAGGAGGCAAAAATAACACCATCTCTAACTTCCGCCCAATAGCAATTCTTTCCCCAATCTCGAAAATTCTTGAAAAATGTATACACCAGCAATTCATGCCCTACCTTCTCGATAACCATCTCCTCACTCCCACACAACATGGGTTTCGGCCTGGCCACAGTACCATAACCGCTCTTCATTCCTTCCTAGAAATTGTCAACCAAGCCCGTGACTCTGGAAAAATTGTCTCCACTGTTCTTCCTGACCTTTCTAAGGCCTTCGACACTATATCCCACACTCTCCTTCTCAACCACCTCTCTAACCTCAATCTCTCCCACAACTCTCTTTCTTGGTTCAGAAGTTATCTCTCTGATAGATCCCAAGCTGTGAAATGGAATACTGGTACCTCAAAATTCCTACCTACCCCTACTGGAGTCCCTCAGGGTTCTATTCTCGGGCCTTTGCTCTTTAACATCTTTATCAATGATCTCCATTCTTCTATTCCTCTTGCTCAAATAGTACAATACGCAGATGACTCCACTGTTATCTGCTCTGCGCCCAACCTTCCCGAGCTCCAAGCCAAAACCCAATTGGCCTTCACAACCATAGAAAATTGGATGCTTCAAAATCATCTTTCCCTCAATGCCAATAAATCCCACATCATTCTCTTCTCCCCCTCAAAAGCTCTGACTCCTGATAAGTCATCCTTCATAATTTCCAGCCTCTCCCAGTCCTCAATAGAAGTTGTTAGTAGTGCTAAATTACTCGGAGTAACCATTGATGAACACTTGAAATTTAATAATCATATTCAACTAAACATAAAGAAAACTCATCAGAAGCTCGGTATGCTTTATAGAAATGCAAATTTTCTTACTCCATCTTCAAGACAAACTCTCGCCACTACCTTCCTTCTCCCTTCTCTACTGTATGGTGCTCCTCTTCTATCCAATCTCTCCACTTCTATCTCCACAAAACTTGAAAGTTGCTACTACAAAATTGCCAAATTCGCTACTAACTCCACTCATTCTACACACCACTGCATCTGCCTCCGTAGTCTTCAATGGCTTGAACTCCCTAATCAACTCAATTTCCTCCAACTTACTACTGCACACAAACTAATCTTTAAACCCACTGCTTGCCCAGCATTATCTAATACCTTCACCATATACAATCCTCCAAGGCCCCTAAGATCTAGCCACCAAAATCTTATTTCAGTTTACAAACCCAAGCGACCCCCTGGCCAACTCCTTCTTTCCTATACTACAGCAAAAAAATGGAACTCACTTCCTTCCCTTCTAAGAGCCACTACAAACTATGAACACTTTAAATCTCTTCTTCATTCTCACCTTTTCCAAAATTGGAAATGTAATTGTATACTTCCTACCTAGATCTCAATTTTTCCTAGTTCCATCCCACCCCCCTGGTTCCCCTTCTTCTGACTCTCTCCCTAGCTCCCCTCTCTTTTTCATTATCTCCTCCTTCCTCCCTGAATAAACCCTTTATTTTCCTTCAAGTGCTATGCTTACTCTCACCTTAAATCTTTTGACTTTTTTTTCAAGGTGGTCTCCTGGACTCAACCACATTTTGAACATTAGTTATCTGTTCTTTTTCTATCCTCTTCTGACACCTCTCCTTTAATTTCTTTGCTTCTTATTCGTTTCTCCCATGCATCCCTGCTCTTGCATTTAAACTCTATCTATAATTTCCTTTCCTTTCCTACTTTACTAACATTCACAGTTGCACTAATATATCTTTTTCTTATGTATAGTGCTCAATGCACCTCATTCTTGTTTGGAAATTTTTAAAGTATTATGCTATTAGAACAGAGTGTGTTTTTGTGTGTATTAGTTTAGATCTGTTCTGCTGTGTTTTTGTGTGTAATGTATTATTATGGAGCTTTTCTCCCCGGGCCTCCACTGAAAACGGGCTTTCGGGCCCAGTGGACTTCCCCGGTTATCAAACTGGAAATAAATAAATAAATAAATAATACAGAGTCGTGGCATAACAACATGAGGCAAAATTACAAAGCTTGCATTATCTTCCACTCTAAAGTCATAATGTTTGGCTGGCTTTTGTGAAATATTCCTAAGCAAGCATATCAGGAAAGCCAAAACTTCATACTGCTGATTCATTTGAATGTAATGTGTTATGAAATGATGGGAGGAGACGGAAACAATACAGTCTGCATATCATCCAGTAGATATGTGTGAAAGGGTCATCCAGAGGTCTTTAAGTATCAAATGTAGCCTGTAAGCTAGTCTGAATGTATGTAGAATATAGATATGTACCAGATACTGTGGCAGAGGCTTATTACACATCATAATTTGTTGATCTGTAGTGTACGTTACACATGTCTCATTTCGCCTACTAAGAGGCGATCTCTGCTTGACTTACAAAGCCATGTCTAACCCAGCTCTGTTAGAAATGCTACATCTAAAGAAATCCCAATCCTTCCGCACTACACGCTCCAGAGACCTCAACCTCATTACCACAATCAACAGAATAAGCTGGAGGGACAGGTTCATAACCCAGAGACTGCCCATGCTATGGAATAGACTTCCCATACATGTCAAGACTTAATTCTCTTTAAGAGAAATCTTGATGAGTGGATGGGAAATAGAAAATTCCCCCTGGGGATCACTCCAGTGGCTCTACTTGACAGAGGCACTGGGAACTAAGGCCGGGTGGCACAATGCCAGGGTAATCCTATGGGCTAGGCTTGTAAAGGCTCCAGGGCCATTAGCCTAGTACACACCTATGAACCTATGTGTAAAGCTATTCTAATGTAGTATCATCATGAATGAAGGAGTGTCTCATATTGCAATAGCAATCCTTCAGTAGTAGAATTCATGTTACTGACAATCTGCTGGTCCATAAATGCTGGCAATATTATCTTGCTGCTAAGTGCTACAATAACCATTTTGTTTATAAAGTTCACTGATCGTTATAATGCAAGTCAACATAACCCTGCTTAAGAATGACCAATGAAGTCTGATTGACTTTGATCTCTGTTACCTAACTGCAGCAATGACTTGTACTGTATAAGGCATGCTAATAGTGACAGCCCCCACATGGGGAAAAGCAAGGGAAAGGTACCCAATAAATGACCCTGTGAAACAAAACAAGCCATGTGCTTATATTAAAATCTGAAGTGTTCATATACTAATTGTAAATGCATGTCTTAGCAGTAAACCCTTGAAGTACTCCCAGTACAGTGTCTTTAGGACTTTCTGTGCTGATGCCCACTCCTCTCAACCAAAATATGTTGTACAAACCAAATATGTACATTATGTTATATAGTAAGCAGAATTTTCTCTACAGGCACCTTTCCTAGGCCCTCCAAACTGTATAACGTACAGCTGCATTTAATTAGTTTGCCAGAATTCATGTCTTCTAATAATTCTGATAAATATGTCCCTGCATGCACAGTCTGAATAATAGGAGCTCAGAAACCCTAAGCAAGGCTAGCTGTTACTGACTGTCTGCAGGGTGATTGCAATGGCCATTGTTATTTCACCCACAGATATATACCAGTGGTGTAACAGCTAGCACACTTGCCTTTAGTGCAGAAGGTTGTGGGTTCTATTTCCACACCAGGCAGATGGATTGCTGACACTGCAGTATAACATAAGTAGGGTGCTATACTTCTGAATGTGCTGTCCTTTGGATGAGATGTTAAACTGAGGTCCCATCTGCTTGAGTTGGTTGCAGCTAAGGTAGAATGTAAAAGATCCTATGGCACCTATTGAGAAGAGTAAGTCCCCTATGCCTTGGCCAATTTTTTCCTGGTAGTATAAAAACCACCTTGGTTCTCCCCTGAAAAGAGGCCACCAGGCTAGTGGGACTAACCCAGTCAACAAAGGATAAAAAATAAATACCCTGTGTGTGCTAAATGCCTACAGACATATAAAGCTTTGCTTAAAGGCCACCCAGGTTGTTTAAGTATCATCTAGTCAATCTGGAAAAATATCTGTTTACAGGTTTATAAGTTAAATTCCCAACAGTCAATATGTGTCCCCAGATAGAACAGTGAATCTTAGAGGGCTATGGATGACATTCAATTAACTCAAATTTACCTATGAAATTGTGTGCCTTAGAGTGCAATTAAAATAAGCTTATTTTTGGATAACAGAGCAAGTTGGTTTGGCAACCGATCATATGTATCACATATAGTTTCTCTAAACTCAAAAAGTGGTTAGCAGAAACTCTATAAAATAACAAATATCCAACAACTTTTCAAAGCATGTCCTGCCTGCCAAAAACAGCACACAACTTCAACTGCCTTTGATCATGCCACATGCAGACTGAGGAGGTGCTAGTCTAGCAGTACAAAAGACAACCTTATAGTCCCTTTGCAACTAGTTGTAGGTCTAGAATATCAACTGTTCTATTCTTGGCATCTCTGAGTCTAATCTTACTTATATATATATTTTCATTATTATACAGTGCAAGGGCTAGCACATGCACAGTGCTGTTTCTTAGACTGATTGAGGAAACACTAATTATGCAGTAATATTGGGGACAGTCAAATGGCTTCTACAACTAGGTATAGCCCATAATTTACTGATTTTAAGCATTCAAGATTGGTGAGTGTATACTTCTTCAGGGATGTTGAAAAGTCTCTCTCGGTTTAATTTCTCCAAGTCTTTTGGGTTTCTAATACCATGATGGGAATGGACCCCATCAGTAAGTCAAAGTATGATTAAAGTTCATGAAATTAGTATTGTTTCAATCTTTCATGTTAGCCAAAAGTGCTTTGTAGCACCTGCAGTGTTCCCAGAACTGACCCCTTATGCAATTCATATAGAGTTACATTCATTGCTTGTTGTTTTTCTTTCGGCTTTTCCCAGTTAGGGGTCACCACAGCGGAACTCCGGTCCGCTAATGATTAGCAGTCGATTTTTATGGTGCTAAGGTGCCAGTCTGACGCCCAACCTTCAACAAAGGCATGCCCATTCATGCATGTATTTCGAACGCCACTCGATGCGTGGAGGACATGCAGACTCCACACAGAAGGTGCTCCAGCCAGGAATTGAACGGGAGAACCTCTTGCTGTAAGGCGACAACGCTACCGCTGCACCACCACGGCTTACATTCACTGGTAGTATATATAAATATGACTATAAATTATTTTTTTATGAGACCCATTGCTCCTACTACTATTGGAACTCTCTGGGTATCCGTCTTCCATATTGCCCTTATTTTTGCCTGCAAATCCTGGTATTTTATGGCTTTGTGTCAGTCTGTACATAAGACACTGTAATCACTGGGTGTAGCAATTTCAATGATCAAGGGTCTATATCATAACTTTGAAGTTGCAAAACTTTGAATACTATGATACTGAACCCAAAACCTCGAAGACTGACAACAGCGAAGCAATGGAACATCAAATTATTTCCCAGGAAAAGAATTTGGTGGGCCATTTCCATGGCTTCGCTATTTCCTCCACTGTGGTGCAATCTCAGAATTGGCATATTTAAGTAAGGGGGTGTGTGGGGGGCAAAGCCCCCCACATTAGAAATGGTGTGTAGTGTTTGTGTGTTCCATGTTTTGTGCTGGAACAGTGATTTTTTTTCCCAGGGAAAAAAATCGCTGTTTTCAGCTTTCGGAGGTTTACGCTTTCGGGGTTTGAAATTCGATGTTTTGGTGTTCGCTGTTATTGTGTTTCAATCATGTGATATAAACCCAATGATCAATGCTACTTTTGTCATGGACTACTATATCTGGTTTTCTAACAGCTCTGGTTTGAACTGTAATGTGTGATTCCATGTTATATAAACATCATCATTCTCTATAATGCTTTGTACCTCATGTTGCCAATACTTTTTAGCTAATTCAACATTGTAATGTTTGCACAATCCCCTCTGCAGCAGTCTTTCCACATTATTATGCCTTTCAGTATACAGGCCATCTGTCATAAGTATATCACACACAGCAACAAGATGTGTGACTGTTTCTAGTTCTGTTTTAGAAAAACCTGCATTTGCCTATTTCTCTCACATGTCAAATGGATTTTGTAAACCAACATGCATGAAGTCCACTATCCTGGGATATTTATATTAACCTTTCATTTTTTCTTTTAAATTCACCTCTCCTTAACCATTCCTGCGGCATATCCTGATCAACATGAGGTTGTTCTAGGAGTTTTCTATACTCATCTATATTTATGCCTTTTCCACATTTGTTGCCTTCTCATCTGATCCTACTCCTTATATTCTTTCTTTTGTTTTTTGGCACATTCAGTTGCTGCCTGATTTTTGTGTACTTCTGGTTTGATTTCAATTCCTGCTTGACACTGATATACTTCTGTTAAATTAAACAAGGAAGTCATCTTGGATTTGTTCTCTTTATGTTTCAGAATTTTAATTTGTATCTTGTTTGATCAGCAGATATGTATGCAGTCCTATAATTGCAGATCTATATATGTAATCAATTTCAACAAAGCCCATACCTCCTTCAGAATGAGGAATATATAATCTTGTTATACACCAATTTTTATATATCATTTGATAAGGGTGAAGAATTTTTCTTGTTTTCCTGTCCAACGATCCAATACCTTTTGGGGCTAGTTAATCACCCTAAAATGGTAAGTTAGTACAGGAAGAGCAAATTGGTTTATAGCTTGAACTTTTTCCTAGATGTCAGGGCTGTTTTCATTATTAATTTTAGTGTTCTAAAATATTCTGAGTTTTGTTCACATTTGTTCATGTTTTATTGTTGAACCTTCATCAGTTCCAAATATTTATGCACTCCCTCCAGCTCAAGTTCCTTTAAATCACATTCATGTCCCAGACTGGTATTTTCTTGGTGATGCAGCTTTCATCCTTTAAAATGTTGCTTTTGCACATTTATCAAAACCAAATGACATTTCTAGATCCTCTTAGAAAGTTTTAACCACTTTCATTTGTGCTATTAGCTCATCATCTGATGGACTATACAGTTTTAAATCATCCAAAAAAGAATTTTGGTTGTCTTTACACTTTGTTGTTTTCCGGGAGTAAACTGTAACCATGACCTAATCTGTTAGGTAGACAGCTTAATGGGTTAAGGGCAAGACAAAACAGTAGTGGTGACAAAGAATCACCTTGGAATATCCCCCCTTTGAATTTGTATGCCTGGGATAATAACTTGTCCTTTACCATGGCTTATCTGCAAAGTGGTTAGCCACCCACTGCTTTATGGTCCCTGAAATGCAGTTGATCAATATAGGGTTTCTCTTATACATCTGTAAGCACTCCTTTATCCATCCTTTGTGTGACGTCCCTCCTTTGGGCCAGTAATCAAGGAGACTCAATCCTCACCACTGACACCGATGAGGTATATTCACTTGGAACAAAAAATAGATATACACAGTATTTTCAGATGCAGCTCTCTGTACCAAGCACAATAACCCTTAAGAGCACACAGGGACCACATACAGTCCTGGGGCTGTTTTTTCCTTCCCAGGCCCCAAATAAGACTTCACCTTTTTCTCTGCAGAAACCAGTGCTCTGTGTCCTTGTTCCACACACACACACACACACACACACACACACACACACACACACACACACACACACACACACACACACACACACACACAACAACACACACCCATATACACCCCACACACCCATACACACACACACACACACACACACACACACACACACACACACACACACACACAAAAAACCACACACACCCATATACACCCCCACACACCCATACACACACACACACACACACACACACACACACACACACACACACACACACACACACACACACACACACACACACACACACACACATCTGGGAAAGGCTGGCACAGATTTACCAGCTATGCCCAGGTCATAAATTAGTTCCTCTTCCACCAGCCAGCTACTCTAAGGCTCTTAACATGGTATCCAATTATACTGAGTGAAATTAATACTAATACCAATGGTACTGTTGATCAAACAGCAATACTTTCAGAAGTTGCCACGGTGTCATCAAATAAATATAAGTACTCTCAAAGGTTAAAATATTCTCTAAAAAGATCAGCCACAAAGAAAAGTTTCAATATATTTAATAATACATAATAAAAGAAAGCATGAAAGTACTAAATATCTATTTACAATAAACACCAGAGTTTCAATCACAGGAAATATTAAAAATAGCACAGATGGATAGATTCACACAGACACAAAAAAACATTACCTAACTAATCACACTATATTTTCCTGACTGATTAAATAATTACTATTCCCTGGTTAAGTTACTTACTACATCAAGACAAGATGGTGTGGGTTAGTGGACTTGTCAATTCTAATAACAGAGTGCTGAGCGTCACTATCACATCTCTCACTAATATCTAAGTATCAGTTCATTGCTGGCTTATAGAATGACATCAGATCTGGTCACCTGACTCTGGTTCCCACACTATCTCCTTTACTAGAAACTGAACCAGAATCTAGCACATATGTGTCACAATACACAGGACACATAGAGCTTTCTGAGATGTGGTACACCACCTAAAAGCTGTAAAACATTTTTAATACTTCTACTCCTACAGAGGTACTAATCCAGGCTTCTCACAGCCATTTCATATCTGGCTGCAGTCAGAACTGTAAGATGCAATATTTATGGTCTAAACCAGGTAATTTAATTTCAGACTATTTTTCAAAGTTAGCTGGACTGAGATTAGCCTCTTCTCTTTCAGTATCCTCTGTTGCAATAGATTCATTTCAACAGTTACAATACAGTTTGACATACAGGTGTATTTCTTTTCTGTCCAGCAGAACCCACTATTGGTATATTTTTTAATACAATCAACTTTTCAAATACATTTTCAACACAAGCACCCATACAAATCACTTTGATATACAAATTACATATAATTCTTTACAAAACTCCAGCTAGCTATCCTGGCATATACTGCACATGCACTGGCCTACTCTCTCTGGCATAGCTGGCACTACCTCACATCATTACATCTCTCCCCCCTTTGAAGACTCAAGCTTGTTTTTCAAGTGACCCTGGAGAAACATTCCTTGATAAGAATGAGTCTGTCTGGGAATACATTAATCCATACCCTGTCTTGAGAGCCCATCTGAATTTGGCATTACGGAGCCCACTACTGTGCTGCACTGCCATGCCATATGCCTGCAACCCTAGGGTCCACCTTAATAACTTGGCATTTTGCTGGCTGGCTAAATGTAGCCATGTTAAGGGATAGTAGTCTGTAACCACAGTGAATTTCCTTCCATACAGATAGGGCTGAAGTTTTTGCAGTGCCCATACTATGGCTAGACATTCTTTTTTATATAGCTGCATAACATTTCTCCCTGGGTTGGAGTCTACAGCTGAGATATACAACTGGGTTCTCTTCTCCCTCTGAGGAAACCTTGCTGAGTACAGCCCCCACCCCATGGTTCAAAACATCCACCTGCACAACAAAATCTTGCTGCAGTCTGGACTAGTTAACACAGGGGTCCTCACAAAGCCCTTTTAAGCTTTTGGAATGCCTGCTCACAACTTGGGGTTCACACTAGCTTATCTGGCCTGTTTTTCCTCATAAGGTCTGTGAGGGGAGCAGCTATTGTACTATAATTGGGAACAAACTTTCTATAGTACCCCGCTATCCCCAAGAATGATCTTGCCTGCTTTTTGGTAACAGCAGAGGTCATACCTGAATAGCTTCCACTTTAGCAGGATCTGGCCTGATCTTACCACTCCCTATTCTATGCCTCAGGTAGGAGACCTCTGCCATACCCACCTGACACTTACTGGGCTTAATGGTCACCCCTTCCCTTTGCAGTCTGCCCAGGATCTCTCTGACATGCTGAAGCTGCTCTTGCCAGGAATGGCTGTACATAGCAATATTTCCAGGTAAGCAAGGGCGTAGTCTCCTGCTCCAGCTAGGCTACAATCAACCAGCCTCTGGAAGGTTGCTGAGGCATTTTTCATCCCAAAGGGCATCTTTGTAAACTTGTATAATCCAAAAGGAGTAACAAAGGCTGATGTCTCTCTAGTGGTGGGAGTCAAGGGCACCTGCCAGTAGCAGTTGGTCAGATTAATAGTGATCAGATTCTTAGCACCATCCAGCTGCTTTAAGGCTTCATCTGTCCCCAGCAAGGGATAAGCATCCAACTCTGTGTGACTACTTGGTTTTCTGTAGTTTACGCAGAACCTGGTACCAGCACCACTGAGGAGGCCCAGGGACTGCTGGATTCCTGGATTGCTTCCAGTTCCAACATTTTCCATATCTCCTCCCTCAGAGTCTGTCTGACTCACTCAGCCACCCTGTAAGATGCCTGCTTGATAGGTCTTTGGGGTCCTGTATCCACATGTTGCTGCTCCAGGTGAGTGCACCCAGGTTACCCAGTGAACATATCCCCAAACTCCTGTAGCACTGTTCGGATTTCTTGGACCTTGGTAGGGGATAGCTGATGGGACACTGCTACCTCTTTCACTGAGGTGTCAGTCCAAGCCTCACTGAGGAGATCAATCACCAGATGACCTTCAGGTTTCTTCTCCCATCCTCTGCAAATACTCAGCACCAGGGCCTCCCTATCATGGTAAGGTTTCAACATGTTAACATGGTACAATTTGTGCCTCTGCCTTCTGCCTAGCAGATTTACCATGCAGTTAACATCACTGACCTTCCTTACCACTTTGAAGCATCCCTGCTAAGCTGCCTGCAGCTTATTATGTCTGACAGGAATGAGCACCATAACCTGCTGTTCCACAGCATATGCTCGGGCTCGAGCATTCCTGTCATTCATGACTTTTTCTGCTGTTGGGCTCCTGCCAGGTTCTCGTGGGCAAAGCCCATGAGCTCCCTAAGCTTTGTCCTGAGGTTTAGGACATATGCCACAACAGACTCCTTGTGGGATTCACACTCACCACCCCACTCATCATGAATCAAATCTAATGGACCCCTCACCTTATGCCCATACAGCAACTCAAAGGGTGAGAAACATGTGGATTCCTGGGGTACCTCCCTGTATGCAAACAGCAGATGAGGCAATTATTTTCCCACTCTCTCTTAAACTGGTCTGCAAATGCCTGTAGCATGGTCTTTAGTGTAGAGTTTAACCTCCTCACAATCTTATTAACTAGCAACACTAGACAAACAATAAATATTAACTATATTCATATACTAAATCAAATAAAATCATTAATGCAGAAATGGAATAAGATGTTTTATACAATGGAAGATAGGTTGTATGTAATTAATTCAATAATTTTCCCAAAATTGTTATATTATATACAATCTTTTTTCATCCGTCCTACTAAGATAATTTGACAGCAATACAATAAAATGATGCTGAATTTCCTTTGGTTTAACAATAAGCCTAGAATTGCACTTAACAACCATTTAAAAGGTTGGGAGAAGGGTGGAATTAATCTACCAGATATAGAGATTTATTCATTGGCATCTATTACTAAAACAGTTACTCTATGGCTGAACTCAACCTATACAGCCAAATGGAAATTCATTCATTAATCTATATGTAATATCATTAGTAACTCAGCCCATAAACAATATAATATAAATCCAACAAAAGTCTTTTATAATGTGATAAGAGATAACATAATATTTAATAAAAGTATAAAAACAAAGTATACAATTGTTACTTTAACAATAATACTATTTAGAAAATATATAAACATGAACCAAGATATAAAGACGTTTTTTATATTACATCCTATAGCTTGTACACAAGAATGTATAACTACCTTTGATTCAAATGTAATTAAAGAGCTTAAAGAAAAAGAAGTGATTTACTGGTGTCAAATAATGGCAATACATTACTAACACTAGATCACATTAAAAGAAAAAATTGAGTTAGATGATAAATTGTGGCTACCAATACAACAAATAAGACAGTACATCACAAATAAGCTGGAATTGACGACACTAAATTTTAAAAATATTCATACGTTCATAGATCTTGTGATACTTTTAATAAATAATACTTATAAAGGACAAGGATATCTATCCAACATTCATAAGACACTTAAAGAACAATAGATATTGGAATTATTATAATCAGGTTAATCAAAAGGATCCTGATAAAAATGAAAAATAAATGATCCTTTTGTCATAAAGCCTTACCACCAAGTCAATTCAGTGGAAACTATATGTATGGAAATTCCTACATAGATCCTTTCTAACCCCTCATAGATTAGAACTATTAGAACTAATATATAAGAAACATATTGACTGTTGGAAATGTAAAACGCATACAAAAGCAGATTGGAAACACATGTTTTTTTGATTGTCATTTACTGAATAAATATCGGTTTGAAATTAATTATTTCCTTCAAACAATTTTTAATGATACTTTTCAGTTAACCAAGTCATCAGTTTTGTTTAATGTACCCATACCACAATGTGTCCAAAAAGTAAAATATCCTTTACTGTGGACATTGCTTGCCATTGCATGTAAAACCATAACACCTTACTGGAAGAATAAAGCACCACCAACTTTTCAATATTTCAAGAAAATCACAGTCTTCATGTCTCGAATGGAAGTAGCAACCATAAAGAAAAGAACTGATAAGATAACATCATACATCACTTATTGGCAGAATGTTGATGAAATATTGGACAAAACAAATTGATCTGATTAGTCAGCACAGCATCTTAATACAAATTGCATATTGTATATGGAAATGTGATGTTATAGATTGTATACTTAGGCAATTGTATATAGTTTCTTTTGCAAATAGTTGACTAGTTGATTATGTTGTATTATTTTATGTTTCACTATTTATGGTTCAATCTATTTGAAGATATGGAAAAAAATTGAATAAAAGATTCTTTGAGTAAAAGAGATCATTAGTCTGTGGGTGGTAGGGGGTGGTCTTTAGATGTTTCACCTGACAGTGCTTCCACAGACAAGTCAGCAGGTCTGACATGAAATTGACACCTCTGTCAGTTAGTATTTTTGTCAGGAAACCTGCCCTGCTCAAAATCTCTAACAAAGCATTTGACACCTTCTCTGCCTCGATGGAGGACAGAGTCACCACCTCAGAGTATCTAGTAGCATAATCTACCACCACCAGGATATACATTTTCCCCTGTGGAACTTGGGGTACTCAGAGGCCACACAATATCCATAGCTACCCTCTGAAATGTCTCCTTGATCACAGGCGAAGGCATCAAAAGTGCTTTGACCTTGTCTCCTGCCTTTCTTACTTTTTGGCACTGCTTACAGGTCCTGTAGAACCCTGTTACATCCCTTGCAATCCCAGGCCAATAACAGATCTGCATAATATGTCTCTTGGTACACTTTATGCCCATATGACCTGCAAAAGGAATGTCATGGGCTATGGCAAGAAGTGCCAGACAGTAGGCTCTGGGGACTACCATCTACTGCATTACTTCACCATCTAGCCCTCCCTCAGGGGTCTACTCTCTATTCAGTAACCATTTGTTCCAGTATACAGACTCCACTTTTCCTTAAGAATCAGGTCCCTCCCCAGCTACCTCCCTCAAGCCTTGTAAAGTAAGGTCTGAGAGCTGAGCCTGTCTCAACTCTACTATTGTGACCCTTCCCAGGTCCCCTTCCACAGGAAGTCTGGCATCTTCTGACAGTGGTGCCTCACTGTCACGGTGGGTACTATCACTCACCTCTGCCCTTGCAGTCACCCTGTCCAAGGGAACATCAGTACCTACCAACAGCTGTGGCTCACCTTCAGGCCCACTTGCTACAGAGTAGCTTCCTCCCTGACATAGCCACATCACCAGTCCTGGCTTCAGGTATTGGGTCTGTCTGGGTCTTCCCTAGTCTACCAGACCCACATGTCTGTTTCCAAGACTGATTGCATGTAACTGCATGCACACAAGGTGCTACATTATCAATATAATTCCCTATCAAGATATCTGCTGGGATATCCTCAACACACCTACTTGCTTGCTTCCTTTCCCACTCTCTCAGTCAAGGTAAACTCTGGTCAAAGGTATTTGGAATTGGGTCCCTCCTGAAGTTTTGACTGGAGTGGACTGTTCAAGCAAGTACTGATCCTCTTTAATACTGCAAGCTTCACAATAGTTATGTCAGAGGCTCTATCTCTCTTAGCAATGGCCTGTTTTTCATCCACTAAGATAGGACATAAACCCTGATGATAGTCTGGTACCCCTGTTGTGTCCAGACAATTTACCACTGGCATACTGTTATTCCCACTTGCTGTCTGCCTCACTTATTGTTCCCACCTTGTATCAGTGGACATTTGTATGCTACATGGCCCCTCTGGTTACATTTAAAACATCTAAACCTTGATCCTGGCCATGTACCTGAAATAGTGCCTTCCTCTGTTACTGGTGGATTCTGTTGGGGTGGTTTAGGATGCCCACTGTGGGTTCCCTTATGTCCATGTGCAGCACTGGGTATCCCCTTATTGTGCAGTGATGCCCTGCTTGCTAAGTAGAGATCACCTTTTCTCCTACGAACATAGTGCATATCAATGCTAGAAGCGTATGTAACACAGTTCATCATTTTATGCTGGCTTTCCATCTACCTGCTCAATATCTTATCAGTCATTAATACATAGCTAAAGGTAACAGAAATAGATATATTTATTTATTTTTCTTCCCTAGGAAACAGTATGATCAGATCAGACAGCATTCATAAAAGAGTAAGCGGAGAAAAGAGAGTAGCCAGGCACACTCTTTGTACTCTACAGAGTAGAGTTTTTCTTTGCAGTACTCAAACATTGCAGCTTTTTCAGGCTATATTATGTCTACAACTGTCAAAAGTGATCCCTCTAATTAAAGGTACATAACTTGCTTACAGAGAATATTGCTAATCTAAAAAAACAATATGTTTAACAAGTTTAGAGGGGACCACTGGAAATTATGTGGACATTTATTAACTGCTGGGGGGCAATGTTTTTGAAGATTTGTCCATTTTTATATGACAGGTGGGTGGATGGAGAAAAGTAAAAAGAGTTTGAGTACAAAATAGAATTTTTTGGCTATACCCCCGAGTGGAGATGCAATTTCTGTATGTTGATGAAAGTATGCGTTTTATATCTGACATGCAAATCATGTATTCAGCAGAGAAGGAATCAGTACTTACAAATATCAGAATCAGTCCTGCAAAACTGATGTCTGTGATCCGCGTCTCAATGTTCTGAACAGGGATGAAACACTGACTGGTGAAACTCTGCACTGACTCTGCTCTTATGATAAGTCAAGCAACTTCATCAATGACTAGAGTCTATGCAATAGTCACAGAATCATCCGGTATTCATCTTTAGTGTTTCACACAAACATCACTTTCACTTCATGTATAGACAAACTTTCAAGATATAGCATTTTGGAATGGACACTTACCAGTAACTTTAAAATTGAACATACTGGTATGAAGACCAACATTATGACTGACCATCTCACAACATTCACAGCATGGAATTATTAAAAAGTCAGTAAAAAACAGATGCTCCACTTTATAAGAAACATCAAAAATGTCAAACCTGCTGCCTTTAACTCTATCTTTTATGCTACTAACTAGTCTCTGATACATATGTTTCCTCATGATGAATCTGATGAGTAATTTAATTCTGCCTTTCTAAGTACAAGTTTCAGAATTCTCGATTTCTTGCCAGAATTGCATTTTAAATTTGGAGGTGTCACAGCTCACAATATTGGGTCTCACACTTCTGATAGGGAGCCATCTTCTGTACTGTCAGGACTATGATGTCCATTATATATCACTAGTGGAGCATCTACCACAAAACCAGGCATACTGAAGATCAGGGTGAGCATAACCAAGTAAAAAGCATCCTTAGCCATCAAGAGAATTACCACCAGAACCAGCAAATGCAGTATGTCACAAATCCTGAAAATTCTAGAAATCTGTTGATCAGCTTATTTACCTGGAAATTCACAATCTCCCTCACTTTTTCTAAATCTTAGTAATAACACTATAGCTGGCCATTTTAATCATCACTTCCGTGACTCGGTTCATCAAACGTTTTTTTTCTTTTTTCTTTTTCCTTTCATTTAAATTGAAATAACGTAATTGTATGAATAAAAACATTTTGCAAATTTCATATAACAATACAAATTTCAATAAAAGGAAAATAAATAAACTATTTTCAATATGTACAAATTGCTTGAGAGTATATTATAAACAAACAAAAAAAAAACCCAGAAACAAAATACAAGTTTAGATATCTAGTAAAATAATTGGATTTATGATAAAAAAGTTTCAATGAAGGCAAAAATTTTTGCCAAGGGTTTTCCTTAAGTTTGTTAGGAAAGATTCTAGCCCTTTTGGTTATTATTTATTTATTAAAAATGAAAAGAAACCAATGAACTCACGAATACCAGCAAACCAAAAAAAAAAAAATAAAGTAAATAAAATACTGTCTATAATATAACCAATAAACAATGAAAATAAACCAATGAACTCATGATACCAGAAAAGCAAAAATAAATAAATAAATAAATAAATAAATAAATAATAATAATAATGTAAATAAAATACTTTTCCATAATATATTAACAATTTCTTTATTAGCAGTGTCTTCTAAATATAAAAGAAATTCTTTAAATTGAGGCGATGAAGATTTCTTCCACTTTCTTGTGATGATCTTTCTGGCCACTGCAATAATAGTCCAAGTTAAATAGAAAAAATTTTTTTTTTTTCGATTTTTGACTTCTATAACATTAAATAGAATTAACTCTTTTGTAAGTATATACAAATCAGATGAGAAAGCTTAAAAAAATCTTGAATCTCTCCAAAATTCAGATAACAAAGAACAATTAAAAAACATATGTGACCAGTTTCCAATGCTATGGTTTTTACATCACCAACATTCAACTACAGAATTTTTATTAAACTTTGCTAATCTATTAGGAGTCAAAAAAGCTCTATAAATTAATTTCCAAGTAAATAATCTCCAATATAGAGAACAAGAGGTTTTAGAAATAGAAAGAATAATCTGTTTTTTTTTTTATTTCGCTCATTCAAATTAGTCAAAATTACTTACCACTTTAGCCACAAAGCTTTTACTCTCCATGCTCACCATTCTTACTAGATGTGCAAGTATCTCAAAAAGTTTAGAACTTTTGCTGTGGGCCATAGACAACCTCCGTTTTGAGACCCTCATGGTCTCTATACTCATGCTGTCTCCCACCCAGCAACTACACTCATTAACAAATCCATAAAAAGAAGGACAAGTTCCAGCATGTTGGAAAACTGCTCTTAATGTACTGCTATCCTACTGTACCCCTATTTCTGATATATACAAGTTTTACAGAAATGTGTGCATGAACAACGCGCACAGCATTTATCTAACTCTAACATAATCTTCCTTCATCCCTCAGGTACTCATCTCATCTCTGAACAAGACTATTTTTTCCTCTGCAATACAAGCTTGAAGAGACTTAGAAGTGAGTCTCCAAATTTGTTACTGGACTCCATGACAATCCACATCATTTTTCACTAATCCTGCACTGACTAGAATTCAATCACCACCAATTACTGATTAATAACTGTTATTAAAATTAATTTATTAATTATTAACTTCAGAATTTCTGTAATTCCACTCTTTCCTAGTACGTTCCTTCAGATTTTCCTTTTTTGTGGCTAATTTAAATGGTACCACACTTCCTTCTTCAACAACCTTACAAATATCATCATACTCTGTACCTATATTCTCTAATGTTTTAGTAGGATTCAGATTTGCATGTCATTATCTATATTATCTACTTGTAAGGTCTATATAGTCTCAGGTACTATATGATTTGTACCATGTCCATCTCTTATTTCATCTTGTTGACAATTCATTGTACTTACACACTTATCTTCCTTTTGTTCCTGCCATGCCCTCTTTTAATATTACAGTCGCCATGCTTGTGGCCATTTTATTTAGTGCCTACACAATCTAGCTCTACTTGAGTGCTCTTTTATTTCAATATAGTCTGCATATGTATGACTTCATACCGTGTTAACAGACAAGAGCATTTTTCTCAAGAGTCACCCTCTTTTCCAATAATACCTACATCATCTGTTAGTATTTTTACAAATCTTAACAATGTTTTATATAACCTCATTCTACAAGGTTACTACAACAATACTCATACATTTTATCCATTAGTAGCATCTGCTTTTCTATCTAAAAACCCTGCCCTACTTGCTTAAGCTGTTAACAGATAAAATAATTATTCACACTTTTTTACTGCTACTAAATTATTTTCCTGATGTAGCTTTTTGTAATGCTGGCTATAATCCTGATTACTAAATTATTATCCTTAACATTTTATGTTAAAACGCCTTTGTATATTTTTTTGCATCACCATCTTCACCTGCTAATACCTGTCACACCCATCATGCAAACATGTACATCTATGCAAGCTGCAAAGCCACTCCTGCCCAGGGACACTCACAATGGCTACTATATATATATATATATATATATATATATATATATATATATATATACTGTATATCCCATAGGGATGTTTCTCAAAGCACTCCCCTGATTGAAACATAACACATACACACACACACACACACACACACACACACACACACACACACACACACACACACACACACACGGAATTTCTTCACTGAAGTGAGGCTTGTAATACAGCCTCTAGTTCTATAAAACCCGCACACTAACAACAATTTATAAAAATAGTAAAACAGTTATGATGTAAGCTGTATTTCACCTAAAAGATATGTGTTAATGAGTACATAAACGTATGTTGCTAAGCATAGCATACGCGTAAATATCAGAAACAGAGCAGAGCTATTTACTATAAAAATAAACACTTCTATGCATCTATGAAACTACAGACAGAATCATATTTTACTTAAAAAGCTTATTTTTCTTTTTATCAGAAAGCAGCATATATATATATATATATATATATATATATATATATATATACATACATACATACATATATACAAACAGTATTATATGAGTCTGCTTTTGTTCACTGAAAGTACACCTTATCAAATCTTAAAAAGACGACTTCAGTTAAGTGAAAGTGCAGTTTAATGAAAGTAAAATACACATTAGTGAATAATGGTTGGCAGTTCTGGGATCGTATGGAAGAAAAGGTGTCGTGTTTTTTAGTTCTCAGATTTCTAATTAGAGTGCAAGGTGTACAGCAGTTGGGGCTTGTTGATACAGATTGTGACACAGCGAGGATACCCTTTTCCCAACTGTAGTGCAATCTTGGAGTTAGTATATATAATTAGTGGGGGCATGGGGGTTGCAGGGGGGCTTGCCCCCCTGTAAAAATTTGTTTTTAGTGTATATGTTTGTTTTTTTGTAATTCGTTGATGTGTATGTCACAAAAGTGCGTTTTTGTTAATTTAATTTGCACTTTCTCTTAACTGAAGTTGGCTTTTTAAGATTCAATAAGGTGTACTTTCAGTGAACAAAAGTAGATCCATATATATATATATATATATATATATATATATATATATATATATATATATATATATATATAAAATTAAATGTTTTCTTGTGATAATTTAATTTTTAGTCAAATGATCTTTACTTCTGGCAGGCAATGCTGCTATTGTTCATAGATTTTTTTTTTTACTTCATTGCAACTTTTATTACATTGTGTTTGCTTTTTGAAGATACTGCATTTTGCAAATAATACAGTAATCCGTTTGCTTCAGAAATAGTGTCTGGATCAAGCATAAGAGGTTTATTAACATATTTAAAATCCAGGTGAAATGTACAACAGCTGTTATGGTGAACTAAAAATGAAATAAAAAGAGGAGAGAGAGAACGGTATTACTAGTGGTATTCAAAACACAGCTACTACAAAACTCAGTGGGAGGATAACATTCATTAAAGTCAGCATTATTTAAACTCTGGGTTTAACAACTGGCTATATTCCAAAAGGAAGAAACATGCACAAATTACAAAGTAGACTAAGCAAACAGAATACAAAACGTATCTCCGGTGACCTGCTAAACTCTACATACCAAATGATAACTTTGAACACATCCTTGAAATATGTAGTGAGACAGATGCATTCATCTGCAAATTAAACATACCACATGAAAGTCCAGCAACATAAATACAGCTGTGTCATTCATGTACTGCTTCTAGGCTAGTGGATTCAGTTTCACTTTGTAGATATCCCCTTGAATGCAAGGTACAGGTGGCCATCTTTTTCCTAACATGACAGCAACTGGAGACAAGACAGCATCATGTGTCATCCTACATGCATGCTAAACTTATTATATACTTAAAGATATATTGTAGTATAGTTATATCCCTCCCCTTATGGTGACCTCATCATATAAAGAATACATAATAGTAATCTTTGCTATGCTGTACTATACAGTAACCTCTCAGTTAACCGGAACTCAAGCAACCGTCCACTCAACCAACCTGCAAAAAAATATCAAAGAAATACAGTACAATTTTCATGTATTGCACTTTCTGTTTTCTAACACAGATCAGATGCAAACTTTTATTTTTATAATTTTGAGTTACTTGTTTAGTTATTAGTTAGATCATCTTCCTCACAGGCCACGGCAATTTTATCAAACCTTGCCATCTAATCTCTTTCCAGCTATCTTCAGTATTTCCTCTTTGCTGCTTATGTAGTTTGGAACAGCAAATAAGATTATAAAAATTGAAAAGTGTGGTCATAAGATTCCACCTAAGGAAAGCCTTACTGTGCATTGTACGTATGGGATACCCAGCATTTGTAATGGATTGCTATCTTTCAGTGGGTTTCAATAAGGGACCACTCAGGGAAATGTAATCTTGTCTTTAAAGGTGTATTGCCTTCCAACTCTCAGCCTCCCAAGCACTCTCACCATGACTTTTAAATACAAGATCATGGAACAACGGTATTAAGAGAAAGGATGATCATGACATGACATGCTCTTTCAGGAATTAGTCACCATTTCTCATGAAGAAATCTATGCTTGAGGACAGCAAGTTTGTGTTGAGTGTTTCTGGTGCTCCCAAGCTATGTTTATGGAAACAAGCAGATCAAGGATAAATAGACAGTAGAGTGCGTCCCCCCTATCAGAGGAAGAGCTAGGCAGGTTCTTCTCCTCTACATCTCCCACTACCAGGACTATTAGGTCCATTTTGTTGAAGTCCCCTCTGTAGTCATTCTGTTACAGTTGATTTGTACTTTAGTAAAATTATGCAAGCATTGTTGCAAATGCAAATGAAGATGTGTGTTACCCCAACCCCCTCAGCTGAGGACGCTACCTACCTCTGTCACTGGTGATAACTTGTCACCCTCATTGCCCATGTTTTGGTACAGAATTTTGTAGGACCAGACAGCATTCATTAAGTGCCACTGTTAACATCAGTAGGTGTACCTCCTGCCTTGAGTCTGCTGTCAATGCCAGCAATGATGGTGCCAGCTCCTTTGATGCTCAGCACTTTCTTTGTTCAGGGTTTAGGGGGCCAGAGAGTTTACATCACTGACCGTGTTATTTCCACCTTTGGTTATTTCAGCTTGTGAACTTTGGGGATTGAGATGTTAGGTGTCAAAAAATCTCTCTACGTTGGTGTGGATTGACTTTTTGGTGCAGGTGATTCTTTTGGTTCCAGCAATGTGATATCAATGAAGATTAAAGAATGATTTTATGTACCCATACTTTTACTATTCCTTACTTTGTCTGTGGTGTGTGTATATATATATATATATATATATATATATATATATATATATATATATATACACACACACACACACACACACACACACACACACACACACACACACACACACACACACATATTAAATGTACTACTTACTCATGTCCTAGAGATCCTAACTTTACTCATCTCTTATCAACAAAGTTCACCATATCATGTTACTTACTTATGAACTATCTTCCAAGTTCTCTATCAGTACATTGGCAAGCATGTCTGACTTATTACCCTTAGACAGTGTAATGCAGCAAACAATTTCCTGTCTCCTCATCATTCCCCATTCATTGAACTGCATTAATTCATATAAAATCCATTATATGAGGGAACTCAAACTCTGGACTCACAAGCGTGGAGTAAATATCAACATGGGTTATGGCAATCAAGCTTTCTAAAGTTCAGTAGGTCTTGAACCTATAAACCTAAGAATTTGTGGAACTATCCATCAGTCTCTGTCCTCCTACCTGTGATAGGAGATTGGTTGTTGCAGCAACTAATAATATATTTCCATTTTTACTTCTTACCCTCCAAGCCTGCTGAACCACTTCACATAGCATGATTGTATCATGAATGTGATCACCAAAGACAAGCAAGTCCCTAACTCCAAAAACTTTTCCATCTGCTTTTAGACGAGAGAGTTGGGAAAGGCTTGAATGCAGCTGTAAATGAGAGCATCCAATCAGCAAGCTATAGGCGAGTGCCAGAGGTCCTCAGCAACAGTACATGTCCCTTCCAATTTCTGAAAACTACAAATGGCCATCCACAACCATACTCAGTAAGTAACCATCTGTGGGCATCTAATTACCACAAATTTTTCTCTCATTCTTGTACATCAGGGTTGTCTCTCATGGACCTTTCCACCGGTGCCAAATGTTGCTCTCCTTTGAATTCTTGATACATTATCACTTTTGTAGGTTATCCGTGCTCCAAATAAGATGGACACACCCCACCTTGAGGTCAGCAAGTTTGTGTTTAGTGTTTCTGTTATTCCCAAGCTATATTTATGGAAAGAGACAGACCCAGGATGAGTAGTCAGGAGAGTTTCTTCCCCCATCAGTGGTAGAGCTAGGCAGGTTCTTATCCACCACGTCTCCCACTAGATGTATAAACCTAGGAACTTGTTATCAAAAGAACTTTCTTTGTTGGTGTAGATTAAGTAATAATGCAGAAATAAACTGTAAGATATATCCACAAGGGTCTACTTTAGATGAATGAAATACCACTTACCTGAAACCGATTTCACCAAGACTAGAAGACCGATAGCAGCACCGATGTCCCAGAACACTGACTATTCACTCCAGGTAAGTAACTGCTCAGCCATCCACACAAACATGTAAATGGAAAAGAAAACAAACTCACCCATGTGAGGGGCTTCATCTGCCCACACCCCCCACTCTCCCCCTAACTAAATATACCAACTCTGAGATCGCACTACTGTGGGGGTAAGGGGCAAAGTTCAACAGGATGGTCGAGCATTTACTCACCTGGAATAAATAGTCGGTGTTCCAGGACGTCAGTGTTGTGGTGCTGTCGGTCTTCTTGTCTTGGTGAAATGGGTTTCGGGTAAGTGGCATTTCGCTCATCTAAAGTAGACCAGTCCACAACCATATATTTATTGGCAATCAGCAGCCAATTAAGAAAATCATAATTTGCTAATTCTGCATAGTATGGCAGGCTGGAATTTGTGCATCAGTTATTATCAACCTGACACATAAGCCACTTATCCAAAATACAAAAAATGTCCAGATCCAAATAACCTGGTCTTTAAGTACAGCTTTTATGGGGGTGGGGGCTATTAGCTGAAAAACCTCTGCCTTTGAGGGACCTGCAGTTGTAGCAGTAGCCAACAGAGCATACCTGCAGGAAGTAACCATCAGGCCCTGTCCTGCTACCAGCCTTGTAAGGGTACTGCTACAGCCATTTCACACCAATAGTTCTATATGATTCCACTTATTATCGTACAGGCCTGCTGCTGGGCTACAGAAGTGATTCAAACTCCTGACCATCAAACACAAATGGCCAACTCTTCCTTCAGCATTTCCATATCATAACACTTTCCTCAATTCCTTGCTGCTAGGATGTCACTATCAATGGCAGGTCTCATAGATGTTATTAATCCAGTAAAAAAAATAATTTAACTCCTGTCATTTAATTATGTTATACCTGTACTAGTCTCATGGTAAAACATTCCTTTGTATAAGCACTATGATCATTTCTTGATATACCCAAGATCTCCACTACTTTTGCAATATTCTAAGCATTCTGTATAGCCAAGACATTTTATAGAGACTTCTCAGCTCTATATAGCATATGTGTCAAATCATGACTTCTTCCCAGAAGCTGACATACTTACTTTATGGCTGTCCAACTGACCATGAATGTCTGACCTACATTTTATGTTAATAATACTTTTGCGCTGTATTCTTTCATCTGACCAGACCACCTACTTGGTTAGCAAATGGTAAATAAACAAATAGTTATGTTGTCTATGCTTCAAATAGACTCATCCCAAAACTTGCATGAACAAAGCTTAGTAGAAATCCAAAATACCCTACATTAACTCCATACTGTTGTCTCATTTGCACTTTACTTAATATCCAGCCACCTCCTGCATATGTTAGAAACCCTGAACTTCCTTTTGACCAACCTTGAATGAAAACTTGTGGGGCTTTCAGTGCATGAGGCATCTGTAACCTTGGATGAATGCCCTCATAAAACTGAATAAATGTGAGACCTTGTGACAGTGCACCTGCTTAGACAACAGCCAGTTGTCAAATGGGCTACTATTTCTATATGGCTTTTGTCCCCAATGAATGCCATTTCTCACCATCTTAAATCTTAGTATGTCTCCAGTTCTTTTCCACATCCCTTTTTGAAAAAAATGTCTATTAACAGTAAATGTAATCAGTGCTGTATGGTATATTTTAACCTGTTTTTGCATTGCATTATGCATGTACATTCATGGTTCTTTTGAAGTACTATATATGCTGCAAGGATAGCCTCAAACTCTACTTTCTGGGGGAGTATATAAATATCTATCAATGAGAAGCTTTATAAGGCTTATGATAGTCTTTGTAATAATATTGTTGGACTTACAGAGAAACATATAAAGCTAAAATTGCATGTTTTTGTCACCACAAGTTTGAAAGTGATAATCCTAAAGACCTAGTAAGGGATACCTGCTGTCAGAAATCTTAGATTTTCTGAACATGGAATTACAAAGATGCATTGATCTTGATAGCAGGTAATGACTAATTAATTTCACCTAGCTAGCCCATTTCACAATCTGTTAGATAAGCTGGTAGTCCTACTTAACCAATAGCTTTTTTCTTTTTTTATCCTGTAATCTCATAAAATTTACATTACCTTGTCCAGTGCAATCTGCAATCTTGGCTATACTGTTTCTTAAGGTCACCTGTTCCAATCATTCATCATCATTTTAATGAAAAAAATCCTTATGTTTTTTTTTCCTGAGACATCAACTATTTATGCTTATATGGTGACTTCTTGTTCTCATAGATTCATAGATATTCAAAGATCATTGAATCTTACCACCATTAAATTATTGGCAGTACGTTCTCTCTCATGTTGCACCTCCTTTCTTCAGGAGGGCATTACCAGTCAATTCCCAAGTACATTTGTGGATACCCATCAAGTCATCTAGTTAAAGTTTAATGGACTCCAAGAATGATACAGCCAAGCTAGAATCTTCATTGTGTAATACCTTAAACTTCATATAGGAGAGGCACATGGGATATATGCAAATGACCCCTTAAGGAAATATAAGTGTTTGGCTACATGGCTTTTGAATGGCCATGGCTTTTCACATTTTACTTTGTAAAACTTTCCTGGTACATATAGGCCATTGAAGCCAAGACTCTAGTTTAGCTGGGTATTTCTTTTGAGTTTTTACTGAATGGTTTGTTTGTGACCTGCTGACCTTTTGATTTTATGTTTAAAAGAAGATAGTGTGTAACATTGCCTAACATGCAGGGTAAATTTATTCATAGGTTCATACTAAGCTAACTGCCCTTGTGGGCCATTTTAAGCTTAGCCAATTACCCTATGTGAGAATCAAATCCTGCACCTTGTATTTAAAAGGTAAACGCCTTAACCATTAAGCCAACCTCCCACCATTCCAGAGGTCTGGGAGGTGTTGGGTTCTAAACCTGTCTCTCAACATCATTTTATTTATCTGTTGCTGAACATTTAGGCCCCTGGTTCTAGTACTGGAGCGGATATTGGACTTGCAGAGAAACAGCAGTTCTAGGACAATCAGGTCTCCAATGGCATGGCAAAACAGATAAACATTTCCCTGAAAAGTCTATAACACACATAATAAAGGGACTTTAGACCTATGAACATTCTGGTTAGGAACATTTGTGGTCTTTCTAATTGTTTGATATGTTCAGTGTGACACTTCCCAAATGGAGAGGTCCCAGCAGTGAGCCTTGGAGGACACTGCTGGACACTTTCATACTTTCTGATGAGGCACAAGTAACTCACAGTGAGTGGGTTCTGTCTATCAGCCAGGTTGCTATCCATCTTACCACAGATGGGTAGGTTTTTAAAGCATTTAATGTTTGTATGATGTTAGTATGTTAGTACAGAACTGGTATTGAAGTTGTTGGTCAGGTCAGGATGTACCATGTACACTGCAAGGCCACAATTTACAAGTTAAGTAACACTTTTAAAGAAGTTTACCAGCTTAAATAGACAGTATTTACCCTTCAATAATCCAAACTCTTAGAGGTCAGGTCTAATAAGATTCTTGATGTTGCAGTTTTTGAGGTTAGTTTCAAGATATTTGATGGCTTATAAGGCTGATGTGTCTGTAATTACCGGGGTCAGTAAGGTAACCTTTATGGAGGAACATCACCACTACAATTTGCTATGCATCAGCAATAAAACAAGTAGCTAAATTTAGGTTAAACAGTTAAAGGAAAGCGTCTGCAGGAATGTGTCTATCATTATAAATTAAGCAAGCAAGTATATTAGCAGGCCCTATGGAAGAAATATTTTTGTCTTGGTTAGCACCTTCAGTGCAAGATCTTTGGAGATATCTGGAGAGCTAAATGATTCAGATGTTTCAGGGCTTTGAATAAAACTTTCAGTGGTTAAGTTGGCACTAAGTTTCTTATTTTTTATATATGTCTTTTTTTTGGAATGGTAGCCACTTACACTCACATGACATGACTGAGGTTCATAGGTTCATAGGTAGGTACTAGGCTATTGACCCTAGGGCCTATATAAGCCAAGTCAAAAAGGTACCCTGGCTTTCACCACCCAAGAAAATTATTTTCCTGTGCCCCTGCCGAGCAGATCCACAGAAGTGATCCCTGGGGTGAATTTCCTATAGGTTCATAGGTAGGTACTGTAGTTAAAACTTTCTGTCACTTATTTGATAAGCTTTTGTTTTGCATCTTTTTTGCAGACCATGCAGAATTTTGTTTTGTTCTCCACTGAACTATCTCACTCTCTCTCTCATTACGTCACTGTGTTTATGTATTTTTTTTTTTTTCATAGTGGAGTCTGCTAACATGTTATTGAACCACCATTTTGTTCTTTGTTTTTTTTTTTCTTCTTCTTCTGTTATGTCCTTAGAATGATGATGTCTCCATAACTGTACACAATAGTTCAGATTAGGCGTTATCACCGAGTAGATTGTAACACCTTCATTATACCATGATCCCCCCAAAACGTGCACGCTGATTGGCCAGCGTGCCTGTTGTAAATTGAGTTATACTAATGGAAAAAGGTCCGGTCACCCGGACTTTTTTCCATTAGTATAACTCGATTTTTTAAAACACTGTCTCTCTATGTTAAATGGGTTTAACATAGCGAGACAGCTTTAAAATAAGCAACGGAGATCCGTTGCTTATTTTAAAGCTGTCTCTCTATGTTAAACCCATTTAACATAGCGAGACAGTGTTTTAAAAAGCAACGGAGAAAGCAAGATCTCGGTTGCTTTTTAGTGTTTCGCTATGTTAAATGAGTTTAACATAGCGAGACAGTTTTAAAATAAGCAACGGAGATGTCCGTTGCTTATTTTAAAACTGTCTCGCTATGTTAAACTCATTTAACATAGCGAAACTAAAAAGCAACGGAGATCTTGCTTTCTCGCTTTTTGCTCACAACTCTGATGTACCGCGCAGGCGCCGCAGTACATCAGAACTGCCGTGGATGCCAGACATCTGCGGAAGGGCAGTAAACAGGCATTATACTATGCCATTATTTAAGAAAAGTAATAGTTTCTTTTCTTAAATAATGTCATATATATAATAACCACACCTGGGTGTGGGTAATGCTAAATTTACCCATGGTTGGCTTTGTTTGGTCCCTCGGGCTTCTCCCTCGGGACCAAACCACGCCAACCGTGGGTAAATTTAGCATTACCCACACCCAGGCGTGGGTTATTGCTATATTAATTCTGATTATGATGTCTCTTTCTATGCATTCTTATATTCTGATAACCTTCTTTGCTGCTACCTTTCATTGTTTGAACATATTTAATTATCTGATGTGAGTACCCCTAAAATGTTTTCTTTATTTTTCATTTATTCTAATTCTCCTACAACTGTGTACCTTGCTTTTAAGTTGTTACATTATATATGCATTGGTTTTCAATTTGCATTAAATTTAAGCAATATTTTTGTGGGTCTATATCATTTCATAAGTAATACAGGAAAGTTCAAGATATGCAAAAAAAAAAATATGTTTTTTTTTTTCAGTTTTTGTGTGCAGTTTTCCCTTAATGACAATACTGCAGAGGAACTAGAAAGAAAATGTTAACTTTTCTGCTAAGGATACGAAGTTGCACAACTGAAATCAGACTGACAAAGGTTTAGAAGGGATGAAAAGAGACTAAGGAAAGATGGAAGAATTAACAAAAATAGGGCCTATATCATTTCATTGAAAACTCATTTCATCAAAGCTTAATTCATAGACACATATTCACTGAAAGCTCACGTCACTGAAAACCCAATTCACTGAAAGCTCAAATCACTGAAAACTCATTTCACTGAAACTCATTTCACTGAAAGGTATATATGGCCTATTCCCCACTGTTGTGCAATCCTGGAGTTAGTATATTAAGTAAGGGGGGGTGTGGGGGGTGAAGCCCCCCACATAAATTGGTTATATGTTCTGTTCTGGAAGAATTTATTCATTACACTTGTAAGTATCCTTCTATATGATAATATTTACCCCATACTTTATATACTAACTCCAGGATCCACAACAGTGGGAAAAAGGCCATATATACCTTTCAATGAAATGAGTTTCAGTGAAATGAGTTTTCAGTGAAGTCAGCTTTCAGTAAATTGGGTTTTCAGTGAAGTGAGCTTTCAGTGAATATGTGTCTATGAATTAAGCTTCGATGAAATGAGTTTTCAATGAAATGATATAGACCCTATTTTTGTTAATTCTTCCATCTTTCCTTAGTCTCCTTTCATCCCTTCTAAACCTTTGTCAGTATGATTTCAGTTGTGCAACTTTGTATCCTTAGCAGAAAAGTTAACATTTTCTTTCCAGTTCCTCTGCAGTATTGTCATTAATGGAGAACTGCACACAAAAACTGAAAAAAAAAAAACATATTTTTTTACATATCTTGAACTTTCCTGTATTACTAATGTATCTGTATTGTTTATTATTTTCTAATTTGTTATACTTCAAAGTGGCCTGAAGGGGGCTACCATGCAGCATGATTTCTATACTTTCATCTACCTGATGTCACTTCAGAGGGCCTGACAGAAAACACTATAATTATTCCAAATATGGATAATTTATTGTGTGTTTGTGTGTGTGTGTATGAGAGAGAGAGAGACTGACAGAAAACACTATAATTATTCCGAATATGGATACTTTATTGCGCGCGCGTGTGTGTGTGTGTGTGTGTGTGTGTGTGTGTGTGTGTGTGTGTGTGTGTGTGTGTGTGTGTGTGTGTGTGCGTGTGAGAGAGAGAGAGAGAGAGACAGAGAGAGACAGAGAGAGACCTATGTATGTGTTTTATTAGTATCTTGCAATATTATTTATACCATGGATCAAGTTGTTCAGCCATGCTAACTTTTCTTAAAACCATTCTGGATCGAGACCTGTCTACTGAAAAAAGAGTGGAACAGTCTGAATTCTACAGTATATGAAATCTCTGTAACTGCAATCTGTTTGACATTAAAAAAGGATAATTTCAAACATGGTTTCTAGCCACTGCAGTAAACAACTCACATGCACCATAACGTATATAAACATTTTATGACGGCTCCTGATTAGTTGTCAGTGAATTACTGACAACAATAGTTGTTCTCCATATTTGTCTGGCATTCATATGTATATATTGATAAGTTCTTTTCTGAGAAGCAAGCTAGGAACATTACCTAAGTAAGTGATTTTCTCAGAGTCACAGAATCATAACTAACATGATGATGACATAACCTTAATTCTGACACTTCACACAATTCATTCATTCATTCAATACCTTTTTTACTGATGCTATTCAAACACTAGTCAGTCAGCTATCACCTAACAACTTTACTTTACCTACCTATAACAAAGCCACACCCCCTCCATTCATTTTCCAACCAGTCCCAACAACCCATATTCTTGCCCTAATCCAAAAACTGAAACCAGGCACTCCTTCAGCAGACCAACTACCTGCTGAATATCTACAGAAATCTGCCAAGTCGATTGCTTACCCCATCTCCATTCTGATCAATGGAAGTATTAGCGAAGGTCACGCCCCTAACATCTGGAAAGTGTCCCATATTATTCCCCTTCACAAAGGTGGAAACTCCACCAAATTCTCCAACTATCGTCCCATAGCTCTTCTTTCTCCTTTGGCAAAGATCATGGAGAAATGCATCCATAGGCAATTGCTAGACCACCTAATCCAAAATAACCTACTTTCTAGCTGTCAACATGGTTTCAGACCTTCCCATAGCACTACCACTGCCCTCCTTTCCTTTATGGATTGCATTAACAAAAAAAGTAACTGTAATATGCTTTCCTCTGCACTATTTATCGATCTGTCCAAAGCATTCAACAAGGTAAATCATCAAATTCTTATAGATACCCTCAAATCCCTGTCCTTAGATGCATTCTCTATTAAATGGTTCCAGTCCTACTTACATAAAAGACAACAGGCTGTGCTTTGGCACAACACTCTATCTACCCACCTACCAGTTAACCTCGGTGTCCCTCAGGGGTCCATATTAGGACCTCTCGTTTTCTCCATATTTATTAATGACCTTCATCTAGCCATCCCCCATGCTACTTGCATACAATACGCAGATGACTCCACACTTATATGCTCAGCCACAACCACCTCTGAACTTCACTCCCTTACCCAAAAAGTATTTAACACAGTTGAACAAGGGTTCACACTCTGTTGTCTTCTCTTGAACCCCAAAATAACTAAACTCCTCCTTTTCAATCCTACTCATAAGTCCTCTCCCATAGATTTTCTGGTTACATCCACCAATGGTACCATTATATCACCTGACCCAACTACCAAGCTACTTGGTATTACCACTGACAACAACCTCAACTTTGACATTCACATCAACAACACTATAAAATCTGTCAACAAAAAACTTGTCTCTCTCTACAGAATTAAACCCTTCCTGTCACCTACAGCTAGAACTACTATTGCACACACTCATCTAATCTCTACACTCCTCTATGCCTCATCCATTTTCACTAATCTATCTAAGAACAACCTCAATAAATTGGAAATCTCCTACAATAACATAGCCAGATTTGCTACTGGCAACCCATTTAGGACTCACCATTGCTTTAATTTAAAACAGCTAGAATGGTTGGAACTACAGAATCTTCTTAAATACCATCAACTAATCATTGCCCATAAGACTCTTTATCAACCTTCTGATACTCCCAGTGGTGGCTGGTGACTTCAAATCAAAAGGGGGCTGCAGGAGACAGCTGAATGGGTGGGGTCAATTTGAGTGGGTGTGGCCAACTAGAAAGGGGAGGAGCTATGCTCAAAACCACAAAAACTGTAACTTTAATTAAATACTCTGCCCTGGGTGCCAAACTACCATTATGAGAGTCCAATCAAGACAAAATGAAGTGTAGAAGAAAAAACATATTTCAATCTATTGGCTGCATGACAGCTTACTTAATATCTAGATGGAAACAAAAAGGTTGTGAGGCATGAAAAAATAAATTACTTTTTAAATATATTACTGGAATGCTAGTCAAAATTAAGTATAAAAAAACAAGCAGCACTCAACTCAAACAACTTCTCCGTGTACTCCATTTCTAAATATAATTTATATTCAGCTTTATTAAAGTACCAAGTAGCATGCTGAAAGTAGCAATCTATGTGATACAGACCTGCTGCCTGACAACAACTATCTACTTGTTTCATGGGGAAAACATGATCAAAGTAAAAAAATGGAAAGCAAACAGGAAACAAGCTCAACATACATTGCTTAAAGGATTACTGCACAGGATATGGGCCACACATGACAGATTGGCATTCTGTTTAGTTTTCAGGTAAAGCCTGTAATGAGCTCTTAAAATAATGTAATCCTGTCCTTTATTACAAATACTGTCATATGCATTTCAATACCCAAGGCTTATATGTTATCTAGTTATGTAAGTATTCTCTGCATGGCAACAACAGAAAGGTTTTCAATGTTGGCAATTCTTTAACAGTATGCTTATTAAAACTTACTTGCATCTTACAGTCTCAGACAAGCTTACCAGATGGTCATTAAAGCACTGCTACTTAAACACAGAGCAACAGGCACTTTCTGAATAATAATAAGCATAAATCAACAGTATAAAAATATGACAGAAACCAGAACATTCTGCAAAATCAAGGACAGATGAAAAGACATTGTAGTACTTGTGTCTACCTTGGATGGGGGGATAGTGTGCGCATTTACACTGCATAACTGCTCCTTGCCTTGCTTGGACACATCCAGAGTCACTATATGGGGGAGTGGGGTGCAACAAGTATGTCACAATTTGAAATGTCTCTGGCTGACCTCAATGGCCCTGACACATTTGTCATACCTCTCAACCTCAGAGTAAGAAATCTGGACAAAGCCATATATAGAAGTGGGACAAAGGCCCAAAAATAAGGACAATTTTTAAATATTGCTCTTATAAACTTGGAAAGATAATAGAATAGTAGGTCTTGCATTAGTATGAATTTTCTGAAGGGTATGAAATCTGAAACTGAAATGTCTGTCATTATTTTCTAACTTCAGTCTTTAATGATTTGCCACTAATTTGTCAAAAAAACACAATTGTATGAAAAATGGACCAATAATGTGATTCAAAAATATAAAATAGCCACACAATACCACTGGGAACCTGGCAAAGAAGGGACACTTTTTAATATTAGTACAGCTAACTTGAGCAGCTGACAAAATAAAAGAATCTACATGCATTTCTGAAATAAAAGTAATCTATAACTGATTATTACAGTTATTTATTAATTGTAAACCCTCCATGTTTTCTTCCAAAATTGCCATTTTTGTGGAGTGATTATTAGGTGAAGAGCAACATTTTGAGCCAAAATCGGGGACAGTTGAGAGGTTTGGATATGCCTAATTCTATAAAGCAATTTATTTGCATGCACCTCTCAACCTGTTAATGCAGGAAATCTGGACAAGGCCAAATATATGGGGGGAACATATAAACAGTACTAAAAATTGCTCTTGTATAAACTGAGACAGTTGATCGAATAACAGGTCTTGCTTTAGCATGCATTTTTCTGAAGGTTATGAAGTCTGAAACTCAGTGTCTCTCATTATTTAGTGACTTCATTCCTAAATAATTTGACAGAAAACCATAAATTTTATGAGGAACAAACGAAAAATAAGAAGCAAAAATCTATTCATTCTGCAAAGATCTGGACATTTGGGAGGTATAGTTCAGCCGGGGCTGTCTTTGAGTTTGCTGCCCTTCCCCCCTCACAAAATCATGGTCGAATGGAGCTTCCCCCCCTACAGCCATTTCAATGAACCATTGCTTGGCTATTTCACCCCATTTACCATAAACACTAATGTGCATACTGCTTTACTTCTGCGATGATTTGGACTTCATTTAAAAGTTTTATTTTGCATTTTACAGCGCAAACACTAATAGATATCATATCTGCTAAACAAAGCAATGCAGTCTCACAATGAGAACAGACTTAGCATTAAAACTTCTCTGCCCTTGAAACTCACAATCACTGAAACAGCATTGAAACCCACATTCAAAGAAAATACATTTGGCAGTGGCAGATTAACTTTGGGTTTGGGCTGTGTTCAAATCACAGGCCCCTTGCACACGAAACATACACATGCTCTTTCATACACCTTCCTGATTGTATTAAATTATATTCCTTGTGCAATGCAGTACAGTACAGTTTTAGTGGGTGTTTTAAATTTATTGTTTTGAAATTTTTCCAGTAAACAATGAAACAAAATGCATGCAGCAGTAATGAGAAAACTGCCCAATTCGAACATTTCCATCATAAAAGTCTACTCAAACTTCTACAGTCCACCAGTATCAGTACATATGCACAAGCTCTGAAGAAGTAAAAGTCATCTAAATAATTCCACATTAAAGAGATCTGTAACTAATGAAAAGGTTGCTGCTAGCAAACAACTTTGTATTTCATTGTTTCCTCTACAAATAAAGTGCCCATTACCCTTGAGGAATAAATTGCCTATCTTACACTAAAAAAAATGATAAGCTAGCAATATTGCAATAGGGAATGGATGGCAAATTGATAATAGGTTCATAGCTACTAGGTATCTTCGCATCCACCCCTTTTGCAACACAGTACAGTATCAGCAATGCATCTATCTATTGTGGGAGTAGACCCACAGCCTTCTGCATCAATAGCAAGTATACTACCTGTTGTGCTATTAACAATGCAAGCAGACTCAGCATAAGCAGCACTAAGCTTTTGCTCCCCTGCAGCTCTCAGTTCCTTGTAAAATCTACTCACTCAGTTGTATCTCTGAACTTTGCAGCACAAAGAAATCTGGAAAAAGCCAAAGATTATTGTGGGGGGGGGGGGACAAAAGCCCCAAAACCAGGGACACATTTTAAACATTGCTTGTATAATGTTGGAAAGTTGCTAGAATAAAATGCTGTGTTACCACCATACATTTCACTGCCAAGCCTTAAACCCAGAACCCTGTGCAAAACAGTCAAAGCAACATACCACTATGCCAAATCAGCTGCTTTGTGAAAGAGGAAGACGGAAACTTAAATGGTTACCATTTAGTGAATTCAGTTCTCACCATAGCACAGCTGTCAACCTCTTAGCACAAAACACCTGAACAAAGCCAATAATAGGTTAATACAGCCCCCAAACATTCAGTGAATTCAGTTCTCACCATAAATGGGGGAATATAGCCCCCAAATATATTCAGTGAATTCAGTTCTTACCATAGCTCTCAACCTTAGCACAAAACCTGGATGAAGCCAATAATGGGGGAATATAGTCCCAAAAATAGGGACAAATTTTAAATATCCATCTTCTACACTTAGAAAATTGCTAGAATAAAAGCTTTTGTGTTACCATGCACTTTCTGAAGAATATGAAGTCTGATATTCAAATGCATGTCATTTTTAACAATTGTTAACCAGGAAAGTCTGACTTGGAACAAAAGCTAATTTTTAGCAGAGGCCCAGGGAGAAACACTCCAGACAGACACATGTCTTTGTAAGATGGGAGATCACTAGAAGAAACAAAAACAGGGAGGGCATACAGACTCCACACAGAAGGTAAGGAACCCCAGCCAAAAATTAAAACAGAAAACATGTAGCTGTCAGGCAACAATGCTACCACTGCACCAATGCACTACTGGCTTTGCAAAGACACAAAAATACAGAAATCACAGATTTTATGAGGAACAGAACAAGTATGAGGTAAAAATCTGCAACATTTTTACAAATGGTGGTGGGTAGGGAATTTAGGCTCTTGCCACCTGTGCCCAAGATACAGGGTTCAAGCCTTATTCTCTACCCAGCACCTGGGGCATTACACACACACAGGTCGATTCATTGCAGCACTAAATCCTTCCACCGCTTCGTAGTGTGCATGTGTGAAGGTCTGCTACTTGCGGTCATCTTTTTATTTTCTTTCTTTGTATTTTATTTTATTTCTTTACAGCTGGGGGGGCTGCAGTCTGGCAGTCCAGTAGCACGGGCCACCCCTGGATACTCCTATTCCATCTAACGTCATCACCGCCTGTAAAAATCTGAAGTCCTTACATTCATCTCAGAAACTTCTAGTTAACACATCTAAATCTAACAACAGGGCTGGAGATTCTCTCTTCTCTAATACTGTGGGAAAATTCTGGAATCTCCTACCCAGCGACCTTTCCTCACTTTCCTCTATATCACTCTTCAAAAACAGATTGAAACTTTTCCTCAGAACACACTGGTTATGCCCCTGTACTAAACCTGACTAGTTATCTATTCTATCCAAAATATGCTCTGCCTACCCTATTCTTTTCATTAACTCTTCTATCTTCCTTATTAACAATTTTTTTACCTTTTTCACTCTGTATTTCATTATTTCCATCCCATTGGATACTTATTTGTTAAAAAACTCATTATTACTATAACTAAACATTAAACTGCTTCTTTTTTATTATGTACTGTACTTGTATGTTGTATAACCTGTATGCCTTCTTTTTTTCATTATGTACTGTACCTATATGTTGATTTGTACCTGCATTTTACACTGTAATGACTTCTGCCCTCTCAGAATATTTCTGTGTTAACCAGAAATGTCCTTGTATATACAACTGATGTTATTTTTGATATTTGCTGTTTTTTTTTTATCTGTGTGTTCATGGAGCTTATCTCCCCGGGCCTCTACTGCAAATGGACATATATCCAGTTAGACTAGCCCAGTCAACAAATGTAAAATAAAATAATAAAATAAATGTCTAAACATAAATTAAACACAAAAATGCTTTTTGAGAGTATGACATGCTCAGTGGCCAACACCTCTGTTTTTTTTTCCTTTGGGGGGCTACTATTTTTTTAATAATATTTGCAGCAGTTTTCAAATACTAAGATAAGCAGAAGTCTAAGATGTGACAGCAATGATTAACTCCATTTTGTGGGTGCTGTGCGGTATTTACCCCCTCAGGCTTTAGGTGGGCCACAGAGGCTTAACATCCAGTGGTATAACTACAGCACTCTGGTAAATGCTTTACTGCAAATACCCCAAAGTAAATTATTGATTGAGTAATATGTTACTTCCTAGTTAAGTATTCTTGTTCCCCCAAAAGATCCCAACTCAGGTGGGAAAGGTGATAATGCATTGAGGCACTGATGCACATATGAAGGATGTGCATATCTGTGCTTTGGTGCTAGATACAGTAAACCTTCTCCTAAAGTACAGATATACACATCCTTAATATGTGCATTGTTGCTTATATACAGAAAACCTTATCCCAATGCACATATACAGGATGTGTATATCTGTACATTTAGAGGAAGGATACTACATGGAGGCACCAATGCATATGTGCAGCACATTTGGAGGAAGGATGCTGCATGGAAGCAATAATGCACCTATGCAAGATGTGTGTATCTGTACATTTGGAGGGGGGAATGCTGCATAGAGACACCAATGCACATGTCCAGCATATTTTGAGGAGGCATACTGCATGGAGGCACCAATGCACATTTGCAGGATGTGTATGTCTGTAAATTGGGAGAAGGTATACTGTATGTAAGCACCAATGCACATATGCAGGATGTATATATCTATACATTTGGAGGAGGGATACTGCATGGAGGCACCAATGCACATGTGCAGTACATTTGGAAGAAGGTTATTGCATGGAGGCACCAATGCACATGTGCAGTACATTTGAAGGAAGGATACTGCATGGAATCACCTATTTACATATGTGGGATGTGCATATTTGTGCTTTGGGATAAGGTGTATTGTATGTAGGCACCAATGCACATATACAGGATGCACATATGTGTACTTTGGGAGAAGGTGTATTGTATACAGGCACCAATGCACATCTGCAGAGTGTGTATATGTGTACATTGGGAAAGGATGAACAGCATGCAGGTATCATGCACATACGCAGGATTCGTATATCTGTACATTTGGAGGAGGGATACTGCATGGAGGCACCAATGCACATGTGCAGTACATTTGGAAGAAGGATATTGAATGGAGGCACCAATGCACATGTGCAGTACATTTGGAAGAAGGATATTGAATGGAGGCACCAATGCACATGTGCAGTACATTTGGAAGAAGGATATTGAATGGAGGCACCAATGCACATGTGCAGTACATTTGGAAGAAGGATATTGAATGGAGGCACCAATGCACATGTGCAGTACATTTAGAGGAAGGATACTGCATGGAATCACCAATTCACATATGCAGGATGTGCATAACTGTGCTTTGGGATAAGGTGTATTGTTTACAGGCACCAATGCACATATGCAGAGTGTGTATATGTGTACATTAGGAAAGGGTGAACAGCATGCAGGTATCATGCACATATGCAGGATTTGTATATCTGTACATTTGGAGGAGGGATGCTGCATGGAGGCATCAATGCACATATACAGTACATGTATGTCTGCACATTTAAAGGTGGGATACTGCATAGAGGCACCAAATACATGTGTGCAGGACATGTATGTCTGTATATTGGGAGAAGGTGTACTGCTATGCACATGTGAGGGATGTATGTTTATACATGCACTTAGATGAAGTGTATATTTTCTCTATTTCAAGCAACAGTAGATATAACTTCTCTTCTGACATATCTTTATTCAATGCAACACAGAATATATTCATTCTAAATTAGAATAACACTTGTCTTGCTGAAATCTAATTTCCTTATGTATAGAGCTTTATTCCAGTCAATTAACCCACTTACTAAGTCAAATAACTTGATTTAATTGTCTGGTAAGGACCTTCCTGTTTTGTATCCATAATGCCACTGGCTTTGTGTCCCAAGTCTTCACATGTTTCAAAATGATTTCCTTTAGCACTGATTCCATGATACTTAAAAACTCGAATGCTTCTCTTTCAGAGAATATCGTTTTACATATGTTATGCTGTGAGAAAACTAGATGGATCTCTTACCTTTTGACTCAATGAAAGAGATGCATTCAAGTGTGAGTTTTTGGGATCCACATGTTTGAAGAATGAGTTCATAAAAACAAATTGCTCACTGTCTGCCTTAATGGCATTGTATGCCCTCAATAGTTGACTAATTCAGACCTCCACTGACTGAAGTATTTTTCATTGGAAAACCATGCACTCATCTGAACAGTCAACATCAGAAAACAAATTCACTGAACAAAGTGATGGTTGTTGGTATATATGTATTATACTTTGTTAGATTCTACCCCCAAAAAGTAAAAAATAATGTTATGATTACTTCCAGTCTATAAAAATAGTACATTTAGGAACATCTGTTGGCTGCTTAATTTCTTCTGCCCCCCCCCCCCCAAGGATGTACCTGCAAAAGAAATCTTAGAGTCTGTTTTCTGTTTTAGTTAGTAAAATGCATTTAACAATGTTAGATTACAGAGAAGGAAGATCGTTTTTTGAAAGAAAACCTTGACATTTGGGATGAGTTCTCCTGCAGCAAATCAAAAGCAGAAAAAACTGATGGAAATAACACCATCCACTAAATTGCAAATAGACACTGTTTGCATAGTAGTACTATTAGGGAAAGGGTGCTTTGTAGTGTGATATGTAGGATTAGGGTTAGGAACAGGGGCTAGGTCCTACCACCAGTACCTTATTCATGAATGCTAAAACTAACCCTAACCCTATAAAATTATGTTACAACACACCTTTCCCTAACAGTACTACTAAATAAGATACTCACACACACTACAAACATACACTAACCACACATAACACATCTATCTCCTTCCTTAGCCCTTACTCTAACCCTATCCCACAAACACTTGCACACACACACACACCCACACACACACACACACACACACACACACACACACACATCCTGAATGCCAAAACATTCAGTGCACCAAATGTATTAGCATTCTACTAACTCTCACATCTGCCTTGCACTATTCGGAAGTTGCACTTTAGCCTGTTGGTAGATCACATTTAATCTATTGACAGGGATGCAATATATATATATATATATATATATATATATATATATATATATATATATATATATATATATATCTCTCTCTCTCTATATATATATATATATATATATATATATCTATATACAGTTCAGCAAAACTTAATCAGATGAATTCTTTGTGAAAGTGCATTTTTTCAAAAATGCACTTACGAGAAAGATAAATAAACCAAAAACAAAAAAAAATACAACACTAACCACGTTTATGCATGGGGGTAAGCCTCCCTGCACACCCCCATGTGGGGGGCTGTGTGCCCCACACCCCTGCTACTTTTATATTCTCACTCCAAGATCGCACTACAGTTGGGAAAAGGGAATATTCCCTTATCCCCACTGTACCATGATCTAAGCAACAGCCCCGTTGCTGTTCCCTTAGACCCCTTTTTGTGAAAGGGCATTTTCGAAAAAAAATGCACTTTCTCAAAAAGGAGTTTGCCTGATTACATTTCACTGAAACGTAATTTCGATGGGTCGAGGTAGACCCGTATATATAGACATATATATATATATATATATATATATATATATATATATATATATATATATAATATATATATATATATATATAGTTGTGTGTGTGTGTGTGTGTGTGTGTGTGTGTGTAGCTATGGGTCCACTTTTTAATTTTGAAATTATAAAATCCCAAACTTCTATATATTGAACTTCTTGTAATCTTGAAATTAATAAAATAATAAATAAAAACATGTAAAAGCCCCCCTGCACCCCCACACCCCCTATACCTTAAATTTACTAACTCCAAGATTGCTCTACAGCAAAGAGAATGGTAATGGGGATAGCTAGACAGTGCAGAATGGGAACATTACCGTCCTCTTCATTGTAGCGCTATCTTGAAGTTAGTATATTTAATGTGCAGGGGGTGTGGGGGGTGCAAGGGGACTTGCCCCCCTGCAAAAACATTCTTTCAGATATTTTTTTTTCTATTCACTTTTTAATTTTGAAATTTCATAATTTCAAGATTCTGGGTTCGATTTTATGAATCTCCACATTATGGTATTTTGAAATTAAAAAGTAGACCTGTAGCTATATATATATATATATATATATATGTGTGTGTGTGTGTGTGTATGTGTGTGTGTGTGTGTGTGTGTGTGTGTGTGTGTGTGTGTGTGTGTGTGTGTGTGTGTATGTATGTATGTATAGTGAGAGAGAGAGAACTGTTTAATGTATATTTAGTCTTTTTGACAGTTGGTGCTGTGTTTCCTTTGTTTTTATTTTATATATTTTACATTTGCACCTTCTCTGGTAGCTTCATGCACTTGTTTTGGAATATATATACATCTTCATTTATATATATATATATATATATATATATATATATATATATATGTGTGTGTGTGTGTGTGTGTGTGTGTGTGTGTGTGTGTGCACGCGCGCACATCTAGACAATTCATGTGTGTGTAACTTATGCTTGTTTACACACACACACACACATATATATATATATATATATATATATATATGTGAAAATTGATATTGCAAAGTGATTTCAAGAACTTTGATAAGCTAGTAACCTTTGTAGTATGCTTAGTAGTTGACTAAAACTACTGTAAGAAATGTGTCATCTTCTGTGAAAGAAAAAGCAAGTAATATATTGATTTGTCTCAAATGTGGGAGAGAGTGGCATTGCTAGGTTTTGCACAACTAATACTGAAGAGAATACTAGTAGAAATGTGAAAATTGAAATGCATGTTTTAAATGAAGTTGTTCTTAAAGCTAAGAAAATGGTGACAACACTATGGGCAGGATTCACGAAGGCTTGCACGGAGTGTAAGAGACGTGCAACACTCCATGCAAGCCTCGCGATCCAGGAACAGCCCTAAACTCCGTGTAAGAGACCAGCTAAAACGTCTCTTACACGGACTGGGCGTGGACATGCTAAATACCTCCCTTGCATCCGAAAGGTATGCAAATGAGGTATATTAGCGATCCACGAAGCAGAAACCAGTCCGTGTAGGAGACGTTTTAGCTGCAGAAATGTACTCAGTTGACAACTGAGTACATTCCTGCAAAATCCACAACGGAGCGATGTCAGCTCCAAAAAAAGGTTGCATATGATTCAGGCAGCATGCCAATGGCCAAATATGTGGCCATTGGCAAGATAACCCGATGCAAAAATATAAAAAATATGTTTTTTTTTTTCGGCAATCGCCGATGTTTAAACCCAGCGCAGCCCCGCGCAAACGGGCTGTGCTGTATAAAAACATAAAAAAGTAGGTTATAAATCCACAAATGTGGGTTTCATGCAATACATGGAATGACAATGCAGGGACCAGCAGATCAAAACCAACATGGCCACCGTGTAGTGGTTGCTAAGGGGGGAAGCTGAGTCTAAGACATGTAACTAAGCATTAGTAGGCAATCACATGTAAATGAAGGTTAGGATACTGAATCTCACAGTCACATAGCAAATGAGCACGGTCTGAGTAGTGTAAGAGATACAAAAGGGGGAGGAATAGAGTAGGAGATAGGTGACATCACAGGGGGGAATGGTAGAAAGAAACGCAGTTCATTGGAGGCCAGTGTAACATGACAGATGACAGGCACAGATCATGGAAAGAGGTGTGTCACTAGATAAGTCATGGAAAGACAAGAAATGGAAGGTGTACACTGTTACCTACACCAAAGTTTCTTGCTGGCCGTGCATGCGCATGTGTGCGCGCAATGAAGCGCGAGTAAGGCAGTGTGCGCGCGTGTAAGGCAGTGTGAGCATGTGGGAGCGTGTTGGGAGATGTTTAACACTGTTTGCGCGGGTGTGCACGCGTGTAAGGCAGTCTGAGTATGTTGGAGGCTGTTGGCAGTCGTGTAATGGTGTTTGCACGGGTGTACGCGCGTTTAAACCTGAATAAGTAGATTCTTAACCGTGGAAGCACGTGTGCGCGCGTGTAAGCCACTGTGAGCGTGTGTCAGATAGTATGCAAGGTACTCCCCCCTGAGGAAACAGAAAAGAAAAAGGAAGCAACAGAATTAATAGGAAGCTAGCAGGGATAACTGCTGAAGCTAGCAGGTGAAAATAATTAGAAGCAGGCAATTACACAGGCAGAATAGTAGCCCAGCCCAGCACTTCAAACTCTGCAAACAGTAGTGCAGGATGTTTTCATTAAGAGACACTGCAAGACAGGAGTAAGCTAATAGAAGTGAAAACTGAAAAAGCTGAACTCAGAGCAGAAATGCTAGGGGCTGCCATAGCTGTCATAATGAGACATAGGCGACTTGCTGAGGGTGGTGACAATGCAGATGGTGCCAGACAACCCACAGTGAGGAGACGGAGAAGAGTGTACAGGCCCAGGGTCACCTACCATGAGTTACATGAGCTGGAGATAGTAGAGCGCTATAGAGTGGACAGAGAGCTCCTGCAGCAGATTGTTGAGCTGTGCAGGCCACGCCTCACACACAGAACCAACAGAGGGGAACCCATCCCAGTGGAAACCAAGGTATGTGTTGGCCTAAGAATACTAGCAACAGGTACCTTCCAGAGACCAACTGGCGATATGATGGGGATATCACAGGCATCAGCCTCCAGGGTACTACACCAGTTCCTGGATGCCATGTCAGCACATGTCGGTGATCATGCATATTTCCCCAATGCCCGTGAGGTATTGGCCAGCAATATGCGTCTCTTCCAGCAAATAGCGGAATACCCTGAGGTACTGGGTGCTATAGACTGCACGCACATGCGCATCAAAGCACCAGCAGGAGAGCAGGGTAGGGCCTACATAAACCACAAGGGCTTCCCCTCCATCAACTGCCAGGTCATGTGTGATGCCCAGGGCATAATAATGAATGTGTGTGCTGGCTGCCCTGGAGTTATCACGATTCCCACATCTGGCATTTGATGCAGCTGTACCAGACATTTGCCAATGGGGACATCCCACACGGACACCTAGTGGGGGATGCAGGTTATGCACTGGAGCCGTGGCTGATGACACCCATCAGAAACGCACACACACCTGAACAGGAACGCCATAATGAGGCACACGCACAAACACGTAATGTGATAGAGCGTGTGTTTGGGCTGCTCAAGTCACGGTTCCGGTGTCTGGAAACATGTGGTGGAGCCTTGCAGTACACACCAACTACATGTACCCAAATTGTCATGGTATGTGCTATGCTACATAATATGATTTTGCGAAAACAGCTGCAGCAGGACCAGCATAGGGCCGGGCCAAACAGCCCCCCACCATTGCCAAGGCCATCACAGGCAGAGCGTGACTCGGAGGAGGAACAACCTGAGCCTGCCCCAGTAGGCAGAAGGAGGCGTGCCCAGTATGCCCTGGCCTTGGCAAAGAGGCAACGCATAGCACATACATTGGCTCAGTAGGAACCTTGGGAATTATACCCCTCTCTGACTCACTCATATAGTAATAGGGATGCCTAACGTGACACAAGCTGCTCTCAAACATGTACAGGGAAGTGTAATATGCGCATCTGACAGAGGCAGCCCTGCAGCACCACCTGAAGCATGAATGCTATGTGTTAAGTAATGTAACGCCAAGTACTATATGCACACCTGAGCACCCTGACTAACATCCTACCCTCACCAAGCATCATGCTACAACATGACAATGAGAAGATCAAGTGCAACAATTGACTGAAGTATCGCAGTTAGTCAAAGGGGACCCAATGTGTGCCAGTCTGGGATGACATGCTGAGCATGACATGATGCACCACCTGCTAGGACTGGCGTGCACCTATCAGTGCAGGCCATATGGATACTGGCAAAGGCTGTTGTCACCCACAGTGTGCCCTGAATAGGTAAGGCTCAAAACACAAACCTATCCCCATAGGTACCAGAAGGGATAAGAATAAGATAAGGGATAAGTTGAAACAGCAAGATGCATGCAGTCTAAACTCACCCAGTATGGAGAATGTTGATAACTGTGCTGTAACAGAAAACTGAGGCAAGGCTCACAACAGCACTCTAACACTGCCAGGTTACACCTCATACTGTGCTGTACAGCTCAAAACCTGGAACAAGCTACAAAAGGAGGGTGACTAGCAAGAATTGTCAAGGATAACCACACCCCCATGTCGGTACCACAACAAAAAGCAGCATGGACTAGCCATGCTCAAGTAACAGTGGCTAAAACTGCCCCCCAGTTTATAGCCTGCTACAGACTACTGTCCCAACACCAGGAACTGCATCTGGCCTATGCTGGAATACATGAATATATCAAGTTCTCCAACCCACATTATATTGGGTGACTGCAAATACCCAGACATAGACTGGGAGCATTATACTAGCTCCAACAGTGTCGGACAAAGGTTCATAGAATCCACAAACCAAAAGGCCCAGGAACAACATACCACTCCCACAAGAGGGGTAAGCATACTGGATGTGATAATCAGCAACATGGGTACTGGATGTCAAGATGAGAAGTGTATTGCTCACTGGTAAAACCAGACCATAGAGTAATCACACTGGATATACAAATCCTGACCACAGTCCCTGGCCGGGAAACCACAGTGGAAAACATGTGTTAAGCAATATTTGCACTCCTCCAAACTGATGTGGAATCCATTAAAGGTCCCGTGCAGGTGCAAAATATGGGCCACACCTCAGAACCTGTAATACAGCCATTCCATGAACACTGCCAGGAATGCTTGGATTATGCAGTCCTAAATTAAAACAAGACACAGTGCCTAAATCTAGCATGGTGGACACCAGCCATAACCAAAACATGCAAGAGAATGAGGAAGTTACTACATGATAGAGCAAACATGAACAATGAAGTAATCACTGATCAGTAGTATGGCAATAAAATCTGTCCACACATGCAATCCACAAAGGCCAGCCACAACAAGTGGAATCTGTGAATCCTGAGGCAATGTCACACCTGCCCCAAGTACACAGACAACCCCCAACTCCACCCAAGAAATACAAAAATATGTGAGAGATGCAACCATCCATCCAAACTGGAGGCTGAGCTCCCTCAACTCAGTACTCCCAAAACAAGTCAGTAGGAGAAGGTAACCACACACACCACAAACACAGTCCCACATAGACCTATCACAACTGCAAACCAAACACATAAACACAGAAAAACATTCCCGGAGGCACAAATTACAAACACAGCACACCAACAGAGGCCTCTAAAGCAGACACCCAATCAAACAGCCTCCAAACATAGCACATGCAACACATAGCACACAAAGCTGGTGTGCCAAACAGTCACAGGCCAGAAGGAGAAACAACATGCCTGATACAGTTGTAATAGGTGACTCCATAGTCAGACACACTGCTGTCCCGCACACCAGACTGAACAAGGGAAAGGGTACAGTAAGCTGCCTGTAGGCTGCCACAATATGCCACATAACAGAAGTATGTAGGTCACTCCAAAGCAAGTAGAAATATGATGCAGTCATAGTCCATGCTGGTGTGAATGACCTGAGATGTACCGCCCTAGACTACATGAAAAGAGACATAGATGAGCTATCTGATTATGTAGTCCAGGCCGGTATGACACTCACCGTTCGCAGCATCCTACCCTTACCAAGAGTAATGCCACAGTACAAACATGGAATGATCAGTCATAGCAAGTGGCACACTTACTGGTGTCATTCCAAGGGGATCCAATGTCTGTCTGCTTGGGATGTCATGCTTCACAAGCCACGCAGCTGTCCTTGGGATGGCCTGCACCTGTCACCCCTGGGTGTCTGAATATTGGATAAGGCCTTTGCACCTCCATAGAGCCTTTTGTAGGCAAGGCTGTAAAGACTGACCCACCACCCTAGAAAACATAAGTGGGAAGAAACATAATGGAAATGCTGACCAATGCCAGATGTGTACACACCAATATGCATGCTCCCGAGGCCATCCCCAGAATGGAGAACATCGATGTCTGTGCAGTGACAGAAACCTGCTGCAAGCCTCCTGACAGCACACCAGCACTACCAGGTTATACCACGTATCATGTGTCATGGCCCCAAAACCTGGAACAAAACATAAAAGGAGGGTGAGTATCCATAGTCAGCACAGACACCCATACGTCCAGGCAACTGACAATGCACAAGGCATTGGAGTTCACCCATGTGCAACTAACTGTAGGCAAGACTGCTGTGCAGTCTGTAGCATGCTACAGACCGCACTCTCACACACAATAACCCCACCCAGCCATCCTGAAGACACTGGACAGTATGAATGTCCCACCAAATAACAAACAAGGTACCACAAATTACCACATAGGTGGTAAACCATTATGTATGGAAGGAGTAACCAGGGACCTAGGGACACAAGTGGACAGTAACCTGTTATGTGACACCCACATTGCCAATGTGGCTAGGAGGACTGTCTACATTTGACACCGTATCAGGAAAGGATTCACATCAGAGGTCATTGTGCCCCTATACTTTTCTCTAATCACACCCATAATCTAGTACAATGCCTCATATGGGATGTACCTTACCTGACACCTGCAGCAGTTAGAAAGACCTCAAAGGTACCTCACCAAGAGGATAAAGGGTCCCAAATATATGTCATATGCTGCCTGGCTGTAGACACCCCAGCTGAATCCAGTCACATACTGCCTACACAGAGGCATTGCATGCCTGTTGTAGGAGGCCATGCCCAACACAGGAGTAATGGACATGCTCCACCCCAGAAAACACAAATCCATCAGAGCTGTGAGAGTGAGAGATGTCATCCTCAACAAATAATGAAATAGGATGTGCTGGTGGGACAGATACATAATCCAGAGGCTCCCCACACCCTCGACCAGAATCCCATTCCATGTTAGGTAGAGCCCCTCACTGACACTCTTCAACAGGAATCTTGCCAAGTGGATGGATGATTGTAGAGTTACACTGGGGGTCTTCACTGTGTCATGTCCAGACAGAGGCACAGCAAAGCAAATCATAAATGGCCATAATATTCACATGGCAAGGGGTGTCAAAAGCCACACACACTCTGGCTAGGCTAACAAATGCCCAGGGTGGATAGCCTAGTATGAACCTATGAACCTATGAAGATACAAATTGTACAGGATACTAAGGATAATCCCAAGGCTTTCACAACTGATGGTAGGAACCATGTTGGGAATTCACAGATATGCCCTGAATCACACAAATATCACAAACACACACACATATTGCCAACATACATCCTGACAGGTTCAGTGCAACCCCGAATGCAGAATATCTATCCCAGCAGACTGCTGGCCCCCTGGCATTGCAGATGCTGAGGTAACAGCCAACATCTACAAAGCAAAACACACAACAGCAATGGTATGAGATGGTGTCCTGGGCTTAGTGCAACATGGACTCCAAGATGAATGGAATGCCAAACCACACTACTGCTCAATGTCAGCCTTACAACAGAATATGTACCCAAAGAGCAGTGTACAACAACAGTGGTCCTTCTCAACAAAGGTGTTGCCTGAATGGATACTGAACACTACTACCCCAGAATCCTGAGAAGCTTGGTTTGCACAGCTATGGAAAGGATCAGCATGTACCACAGACATAAAGATATTGGGGACCTACTGACACCGGACCCAACCCAGTGTGGCCTTCTCAAGTGCAGATCCTGCCCCTAACCATGTTTGACTCAATTGAAACAGCCATTAAGGTCATTGATTAGGGCAATGTGCTCCACACAGTGTATCTGGACCTTGCAAAGGCTTCTATACAATACCCTACGTGTTCATTATAGATAGGCTCACCAGCTTAAATATAAACCCACATGTCAGTAGAGGGGTTGAAAACCAGACCAAGGACAGAACAGGCATGGTCAGACATGCTGCAGCCATGTCAGACTACAAACCAGATATAACTGGCATCCCACAAGGCTTTGTCCTGGGATCTCCCTCGTCTGGTATATATGTCCCATAGGTACAGGCAAACATGGAAGGACTGTGTCCGAACATGTTTGCAGAGGACTACAAACTGCTCACCACATATGATCCACCAGCTGACACAAGCATCCCACAAAAGGGCCACATAGAAACAGACAACTGGTGACATAGCCATGTCAGCAAGCTAAGTGCAGAAACGTGTATAGTCAACCCCCGTGGATATACAGTAAGTGCCCACCAATTACCACATAGGTGTTAACCCATTATGTAGTTAACATGTAATGAGAGACCTGGGGACACAAGGTGATAGATATCCTGCATTGGACAAACATGTGCTGTAGTGTTTACAGAAACATACCACATACCCACCTAATCATGAAGGCTGTCAGATCTAGATAAGGGAGGTCATTGTGGCTCTGCAGTCATCCTTCATCAGCGGTACAATTGACTACAATAGCCCCTGTGGGATGTACCTCAGCAGACACCTCCATCAACTGTAAAGTCCCCAACAGTACCTCATCAGGAGTATCAAAGAGCTTGCACAGATGCCATGTGTTGCCTGTGTTGCTGGCATCAATAAACATGCTGCACCTTGTACAATCTGAATGGCAGTGAGCTATGCACATGAGAGACCTGAACCCCAGCACTGACTTACATAGGACAAGCTGTACTGCGTGATCCATAACACAGAAGCCACCCCCAGCACAGGCTACCCATAGAGTCACTTATCAGTCTTCCTAAATAGGAATCCTGATGAGTGGATGGGAGATGGTAGATTTATCCTGGGTATCACTGTCATGTCACAGGTAGACAGAGGCACAGAATACTATCCATGACATATGTCATGGCAAACTCCACTTACAATGTGTGTTGAAGGACAAACACACTCTCCAACTAGCATTAGACATGGACTAGGGCACATCGCTAGTGTTTGCAAATGTACACCTATGTTGTGGAATACACTACCAATGTTGGACAAGCCTGGTTTAAGCTAAGTGCAGAAACGTGTATAGTCAACCCCCGTGGATATACAGTAAGTGCCCACCAATTACCACATAGGTGTTAACCCATTATGTAGTTAACATGTAATGAGAGACCTGGGGACACAAGGTGATAGATATCCTGCATTGGACAAACATGTGCTGTAGTGTTTACAGAAACATACCACATACCCACCTAATCATGAAGGCTGTCAGATCTAGATAAGGGGAGGTCATTGTGGCTCTGCAGTCATCCTTCATCAGCGGTACAATTGACTACAATAGCCCCTGTGGGATGTACCTCAGCAGACACCTCCATCAACTGTAAAGTCCCCAACAGTACCTCATCAGGAGTATCAAAGAGCTTGCACAGATGCCATGTGTTGCCTGTGTTGCTGGCATCAATAAACATGCTGCACCTTGTACAATCTGAATGGCGGTGAGCTATGCACATGAGAGACCTGAACCCCAGCACTGACTTACATAGGACAAGCTGTACTGCGTGATCCATAACACAGAAGCCACCCCCAGCACAGGCTACCCATAGAGTCACTTATCAGTCTTCCTAAATAGGAATCCTGATGAGTGGATGGGAGATGGTAGATTTATCCTGGGTATCACTGTCATGTCACAGGTAGACAGAGGCACAGAATACTATCCATGACATATGTCATGGCAAACTCCACTTACAATGTGTGTTGAAGGACAAACACACTCTCCAACTAGCATTAGACATGGACTAGGGCACATCGCTAGTGTTTGCAAATGTACACCTATGTTGTGGAATACACTACCAATGTTGGACAAGCCTGGTTTAAGTAGTTCATATCTGAACAGAATGCAACATGGTCAGATGTACACAACTGGCCCCTAACCAGGCTGTTGTGCCCACTATCGAAATGTAAAGCAGTGATAGCAGTAAAGCCCAGGATAATGTCCACCACAGTCAAAGTACTACCAGTACACTATACAGTACTACAGTGTTAGGTCAGTGTGAAAGGATGTTGACAACTGTATGCAAAGTATCCCATGCAAACACTGCAGGCACAGTATAGTCCTGTTGTGTTCACACACAAAGCAGTTGTACAGTAACTACACAACATGACACACAACACACAACCATAAACGGGTGATAGTTGTTGAGGTTCACACTCATCCATAAATGTGGTGGGCTGCAGAGTCCAACATATGGAATGCTCACACTGGGCATACTCACACACTTTGACAACATGCCATGGGAAGGCTGAACTGGGCATGCTCACACACTTAGGCCAAATCTCGGTTTAGCAGTTGGACACACATAGCTGGTATTGTTATGTGTTATTCCAGGAACCAACCACATTATAGCAGTCTGCCCAGTGCACACAGCTAAATGACTACAGAGACATACGTGATATAGTGGATCCCTCCCATATGCAAACATCTTCCACAGATGCACAAGTTGTTCATACAAACAGGGAATGCTATGGCAATAAAGATGTTAAAACAGTCTATCAGCAACAAATAATGTGCATTTGACAATTAAACATATGGGTGTAGAGGTCAACACTAGGCTGTTTGCCTTAGGGAATGACAGCTTAGCCAGAGTGTGCTTGGTGTCTGCTTCCCCACAGGATGCACATTCCCCTTTCTAAACACAGATGATGTCAGCACCCTATAAGTGAAGCAGGAGAAACAAAACTTCCTAGTAATTTGAATAGCGTGCTTTGCTAATGCGTCCGTCTCAAGTGTCATAACATAGTTAGGTAGGGGTTTCAAATCCAGCAAATGCTCAGGGTGTGTGTGTGTGTGAGTGGGGTTGGTGTGTGTATAAGTCTGTGGGAGAGAAATGTCCCTTTTGGCAACTAGGAAAACACACTACAGGATGCACATTCCCTTTCTAAACACCGAAGATGTCAGCACCCAATAAGTACAGCAGGAGAAAAGAAACCTCCCAGTAGTGCGAATAGCACGCTCCGCTAATGCGTCCGTCTCAAGTGTCATAACATAGTTAGGTAGGGGGTTGAATCCTGTGAATGACAAGTGTTTGTCTGAGGGGGGTTTGAGTGTATGAGGGAAATGTCCCTTTTGGCAAATAGGAAAACACACTACAGGATGCACATTCCCTTTCTAAACACTGATGATGTCAGCACCCTATAAGTACAGCAGGAGAAAAGAAACCTCCCAGTAATGCGAATAGTGCGCTCCGGTAATGTGTCCGTCTCAAGTGTCATAACATAGTTAGGCAGGGGTTTGAATCCTGCGAATGGTAAGTGTGTGTGTTTGTTTGAGGGGGGGTTTGTGTGTATGAGAGTAATGTCCCTTTTGGCAACTAGGAAAACACACTACAGGATGCACATTCCCTTTTCTAAACACTGATGATGTCAGCACTCTATAGGTATAGCAGGAGAAGGGAAAACACCCAATAATGCAAATAGCGTGCTCTGCTAATGCACTTGTTTCAAGTGTCATAACATAGTCAGATAGGGGTTTGAATCCTGTAATTGGCAAGTGTGTGTTTTTGGCTGAGGGGGGTTAGTGTGTGTGAGGACAATGTCCCTTTTGGCAACTAGGTGAACAGACTACAGGATGCTCATTCCCTTTTCTAAACACTGATGATGTCAGCACTCTATCAGTACAGCAGGAGAAAGGACAGCTCCCAGTAATGTGAATAGCGTGCTCTGCTAATGCATCTGTCTCAAGTGGCATAACATAGTTAAGTAGGGGTTTGAATCCTGCAAATGACAAGCGTGTGTGTCTGTCTGAGGGGGTTAGTGTGTGTGAAGGTAATGTCCATTTTGGCAAATAGGTGAACAGACTACAGGATGCTCATTCCCTTTTCTAAACACTGATGAGGACAGCACTCTATAAGTATAGCAGGAGAAGGAAAAATTCCCAGTAATGCAAATAGTGTGCTCTGCTAATGCGTCCATCTTAAGTGTCATAACATAGTCAGATAGGGGTTTGAATCCTGCAATTGGCAAGTGTGTGTTTTTGGCTGAGGGGGGTTAGTGTGTGTGAGGACAATGTCCCTTTTGGCAACTAGGTGAACAGACTACAGGATGCACATTCCCCTTTCTAAACACTGTTCAGCAGAAGGCCATGGCTCTGGCACAAGTTGTCTGTTGCTATGATGCCCCTCTGGAAGATGCTTGTGTCAGCTGGAGAGGCGATTATGGTGGCCTGTTTGCAGTCATCTGCATATTTGGACAGCCACAGTCCGTCCATGTTGGCCTGTACCTCCAATAAATATATACCAAACAAGAGGGTCCCAGGACTGAGCCTTGTGGGACACAACCCGTAACTGTTGTGGGGTCTGGCATGGCCCCAGCAATGCTAACCATGTGGGTTTTGTCCTTGAGCCACGGTGCAATCCATCTAGTGACATAGAGCCTTATATTTAAGCTGGTGAGCTTCTCTAGAATGCCCAAGTGGGGTATTGTTGTGAAGGATTCTGCAAGGTCCAGGTAGGCTGTGTGAACCACCTTCCCCTCGTCAATGGCCTTGGTGACTGTTTCAAAGAAATCAACCGGGTTAAACCCGGTAGTGCTGGTGTGCTCTCAGTAGCCCTGAACCTGGCATCTGTTACTGCACAGATATTGATGTGTTCCATGCCAAGGAGTGTTTTGGGTGCATGCATCTGGAGGTTTAGACATCTGGTGTTGGGTAGCATTGCTCTTAGTTTCTTATCCCTTGTGATACCTATGAAGGTGGGTTTGTCATTTGAGCCCTGCCTAACATAGGCACTATGGGGGTAGCAAGAGCCTTTGCCAATATCTGAATGACCAATGCAAACTGTACACATGCTCATAGGATGCAAGTGTCAAGGATTATGCTGAGTGGCCAGTATAGTCCTCCAGCATGGGTCCTCTGAAGTCATCCACCCCAGTCTACACAAGTGTAGAGTCTGCTTGTGCTAAACACAGTTTGTGTGCAGTGACAACCTTGCCTGGGGGTGGAGATGGGATATGGATGTCCAGGGAAAGGTGGACATGGGCAGGTATCAACAATGGTGGTCTACCTCTGGTGTGGAACAGTGAGTACCCACGTTGCAGATGGACAGGTGCAATATGTATTAACCCATGTGGCTGTGGTGTGTGGTTCTGCCATAGCACATGGACCCACAAATTGTAGTGGCGGTAGGGTAAAGTGGTAGAGGCCTGAGTAGTTCTCACACACAATATGCCTGTACCTGATGTTAACAACTGGAATGGTGTATGTGAATACCTGCATATCCCGGCACTGTTCCCAGGGAAGCTAGGTGTGTGTCCTGGATGTGGGTGTGGTGTGCTGGACTGGTTGTGTTGTGTGTTACAGGTCCTGTGGTCCCAAAGCATGGTATAGAACACAACCTGCCAGTGCGATGTGCACATCTGACCCTGATGTAGGTGGCTGCAAATGCATATACATGCTATCCCCCACCTGACAGGTAGTACGACAACCACAAACCTCTGTGGAAATGAAGATGTCAGCACCCTAGAAATACTACAGGTGCAGAACACATGCCCAGTAATTCGGATAGTGCGCTCTGCTAATGCATCGCCCTCAAGTGTCATAATGTAGTTAGGTAGGGGTTCGAATCCTGCAAATGCTCAGTGTGTGTGTATATGTGTGGGTGAGTGGGGTTTGTGTGTGTGAAAGGCTGTGAGAGGGAAATGTCCCTTTTGCCAACTGGGAGAACACACTACAGGATGCACACGCCCCTTTCTTAACACAGATGATGTCAGCATCCTATAAGTACAACAGGAGAAGGGAAGCTTCCCAGTAATGTGAATAGCGTGCACTGCTAATGCATCCGTCTCATGTGTCATAACATAGTTAGGCAGTGGTTTGAATCCTGCAGATGCCAAGTGTGTGTGTTTGGATGGGGGGGGGGTTATTGTGTGTGTGCAGATATGTATGAGGGAAATGTTCCTTTTGCCAACTGGGAGAACACACTACAGGATGCACACGCCCCTTTCTTAACACAGATGATGTCAGCACCCTATAAGTACAGCAGGAGAAGGGAAGCCTCCCTGTAATGCGAATAGCACGCTCTGCTAATGCATCTGTCTCATGTGTCATAACATAGCTAGGTAGTGGTTTGAATCCTGCAGATGCCAAGTTTGTGTGTGTGTGCAGATATGTATGAGGGAAATGCTCCTTTTGCCAACTGGGAGAACACACTACAGGATGCACACGCCCCTTTCTTAACACAGATGATGTCAGCACCCTATAAGTACAGCAGGAGAAGGGAAGCCTCCCAGTAATGCGAATAGCGTGCTCTGCTAATGCGTTTCCCCGTGTATCGTAATGTAATTAGGTAGGATTTTGAAACCTGTAAAGACATGTGTGTGTGCATTTCCGTGTGAAAAACATGTTAGTTTTGGCAATCAGGTGATCACACTACCTGATGCACATCACCCTTTCAAAGTACTGATGTTGTCAGCACCCTATAAGTATAGCCAGAGACGAGGAACTATCTAGTAAACTGAACAGTGCGCTTTGCTAATGCGTCCCTCTCACGTGTCATGACATAGGTAGGTAGGGGAATGAATCCTGCATATGGCAAGTGTGCATGTGTGTGGGGGTAGTAGGGTGTGTGTAAATGCAAGTGTGAGGGAACATATCCTTTTGGCAAATACTACTATACACCAGATGCTGCATACCCCACCAGTAAACACAGGGAATGTCACCACACTATCAGCACAGCCAGACAGGGCTAGTTGGCTAGTAATGCCAATAGTGTGCTCTGCTACTGTGTCTATTACCATTGTCAGAGTACAGATAGGCATGTTTTGGTAACCCACAACTATCACGTGTGGTTGTGTCACACAGTATGACCTTGTGCGGGTGTTTGTACATAACAATGCATGCCATTGCCTAACCCAGCAATGGCATTGCACACATGATGTATGTGTGTGACACATACACATAAATACCTGTGACCTGCAGTAGTTACCATGTCTGACACATGCTTTGTGTGGATAAATGGTATTAGCAATGTATACCAATATGACTGTGTGTCTTACTGTGCAGGGTCCGCACGTGGTATGTCCCTATACAGTGTGGGTGTCTATGGTGAAAGACCTACAGCAGGCGATACACATCTGGTCTGGGCCATATAGTGTACATGTAGTCAATGTACAGGTGCTGTATGTTCCCACCTGTTGTGGTAGTGGTAACATGCCATTCCACTGCATTTCGGTGACCACATGCTGTGAACTCTTCAACTAGAGTGTTGTAGCTACAGTAATGCTCACACACAATGTTCAGCTGGATGCAGTATGGCCTTATAAACACAGTTCATGGGACTGTCATATTGCCGGTGTTGTTATGGAGGATAGGTGGTCTTCCTGTGTATGTGAGGGTTGTGTGTGCCATGCTATGAACCAGATGGCAGTCTGACACACTGTCAGCTGCACTTGAGTAGGCCCTGATGGTTTGTGCTGTGCCAACAACCTGGAGGTGTGTGTATCTGTGTTAACTTGGGATACCACCCCCCTATCCATGTGTGTTACATGTGTAGGGGACGACAGGCATGGTATGGGGCATAACCTGTCAGTGATGGGTAACGCCTGTGAGCCATGAATCATGCATCTGGTACTGCACAGACACTGCAGTTCACCGTGCTGAGGGCAGTGTCTGGTGCATGCATCCTCCGGTGTACACTGCTGTAGTTGTGTAGCAGCACTATTAGTGTCCTAACCTGTGTGATACCCACGGAGGTCGCTATGTAAACCATGTCCTGCAGCATAAGGCAGTATGTGTGTACCAAGGAGCCTTGCCAGTATACATCGGGCCATGTGTGTCACGTGCAAGATGACCCATGAACATCAATGTGGCTTCCCTAGCATGTAAGCACACGTTGACAGCCAGTGGATACCCTATGAATGACAGTGGAGACTGAGCATAATGTAGACATACAACAGCCTTCCCACATATAGTGGTAGAATACCTGGGGAGGGTATGTTGGCAACCAACATCAGGCTCATACTGGCCTGTGCCACATGCTGAGAGATCCATTCTATGTTCCCTATCATGTAGTCCAGGGAGGTATGTCCCAGGCAGCCACACTGGCATGGTCAATGAGTGAGTCATATCTGTCCATGCCTCTGTCTGACCTGTATGCATGTGTGCTGTGGTGGACCATAGTGCCCCTGAGTCATACCACCGTGCCCTTCACCAGATACAGCCTGTTGAGCGGGACCCCAGTGCAGCACACATGACAGGTACCTGACACGTCTGTAGCAGGTGTGTTGTGTAGCCCTACAGGCTGTGGGTGTGTGGCACAGGGGATGTGCGTGCCATGTGTGGCATGTGCTCTGTTCCGACGGAACATATGCCTGTGTGCCAGCTGCGGAGGTGTGTGATGCACAAGCAGGCTGCTAGTCTGAGTCCCCACGTATGCCCCAGTGTGTTCAGCATGCTGTCAGTGTGTGTCAATGTCTGACTGGTATTGTCGTCACTGTAATATCATGTATTGATTTATTTATTAATCCTACATATGTTGACTGGGATAGCCCAACTGGATGCATGTCCATTCCCAGGGTAGGCCCGTGGAGACATGCTACGAGGGTAGCAGATATAGCATTACAGAATACTAGCATGACATAGTACAAACAGATTATTTACAGAGATTACATAAATAAGCAGGTCCAACATGTTCCACAGGTTAATGTTAGACCTGAGCACAAGCCAGGATTAAATTGTAATTACACAGTGCAGTGGTTCACACAGGTTACACATCTGAGTTAGCCAGGCCTGATACACTGACATAGCCAGTTACATGACAAATGTTGTTTGAGTCTACTGTTAAATGACCTAAGGTGGACATTAGGGTAATATCAGCTGGAAGTGAGTTCCAGGATCTACTTACAGGATTTGCAAAGAGAGAATCACCAGCTGTGTTAATAAACTCGCTAGTTTGAAGTAGTACAATGTTAGAGGATCGAAGCGGTCTAAGATTGTTATAGGGGGTGATTATAATTTAAGTGCAGGAGTATTGTCTGGATTATAGAGGATTTTATAGGCCATAATCAGTTGGTTATACTGTATTAGGCTGGGTATTGCAAGCCAACCAAGCTGATTTAGATTGATGCAATGATGTGTCCTAACAAGCGGGCCAGTGGCAAACCTGGCAATGTGGTTGTAGCAAATCCAGTGCTTGTTAAGGACAGTCTTGTTCATATGTGAGAGTAGAGGGGATGCATACAGAAGGGCTGAAACAAGGTGTGAGCGAGCTATGGAACCTTTAGCTGGAGGGACTAGGAAGGCTTTAATTCTGTAAAGTGACCCTAGCTTTCTATTGATGGCTTTGCTAATCTGGTTAACATGTATGTCACATATGAGGTTATTGTCTATGATGACACCTAATAGTTTTGGAGATGGGTCAGGGTAGATTATTGTGCCATCAGTTGATGTTATGGTAACGGTGAACGTGGTAGACCTACGTGTTGGTGGAATAATAGCAGTTCAGTTTGATTGGGATTTAGGATCAGACGATGTTCAGAAAGCCAGTTTGCTATTGTATTACAGGTGGTCTGGGTAGCTGACCATAACTCTACTGGAGATGTGGCTGAGCAGATCAGAGTAGAGTATGCAGCATATTGGATACAGCTGGCTTTTGGGATGACAGTATAACGGTCGTTAATGACGATGGAGGACAGCAAGGGCCCTAGGATAGAGCCTTGTGGTACTCTGAGGGTGTTAGGTAGAAGGTTAGAGGGTTTGTTCTGCCAGAGGCCGGCCTGCTGTTGACCATGCAGGTAGGATTGACACCATTGGAACGCTCCAGTATCTAGACAGTCTGTGCAGGGTGTGGAGTCCAAGTTGATGATCAACCATATCGTATGCCTTTGAGTTATCCAAAAAGAGGGCTGTGGATATATAGTTGATGTTGCAAGTATGGCTTATGGTGTTAGTAAAGGCTAGGAGGCCTGATGTAGTGCTGTGATGAGGACGTAAGCCATGCTGAGTGTCTGCCATAATGCGAGTTTGGATTAGGTGGTGCATGACTTGTCTATGAAGAAAGTCTCCATAATCTCTGCAAGTGGAGAGTGTATAGCTATTGGCCTATCAGTGGAGACTTCAGTAGAGCTGGCTCCTGTGTGAAGTGGGATTACATATGACATTTTCCTGATGGTGGGAAAGTTAGATTCTAACATAGTACCTTTGATTACCTTTGAGACGGGGTAAGCAATAGCATCATCTGGTTTTGATAGGTACTCGGCAGGGTGTTGATCAGCACACAGTGTAGTGGGTTTCACTGTTACAACCAAGATGGAGAAGTGAAGTGGCGACTGGTTGGCAGCTGGACGCAAGTAGTTTTCTAGGGGTGCTGCTTTCAGGACCAGGGGAGCTAGGAGGTAGATGGCAAGCTAGGGCCTGCACTGTCTCAGTAAAGGACTGGTCAAAGCTATCAGGAACATCTTCAGGCGTATTATCAATAGTAGCAGCAGGGATTGGGTTTGACGTTTGTCCTGGACGTAGTATATATGACATGCCACCTGACATGGTATGGCATCACTGGGTTCAGAGAGACCAGTCCCCAGATTGGCTGTGTGGTGGCATCCCACACATGTGTTGTACATTCCTGGCCAAGGGTGATGGCTGACTGCATACATGTGGCAGCTGTGACAATGACACATGACCCACATAAACCACGACTGGACCATAGAGGCGATTCACAGGTTACCTTTGTACATGCCACCCTAGTAGTGTGATTGCCATGGTGAGTACCAACACATAGAGCCAATGGCGAACAACATACTGAAGGTGTGTATGTGTGGGTGGACTGCCTCTGTCTCATAGCACTGACATATATGACTGCACACGTGGGTAAATGCCAGGTAAGACGTGTGCAATGTGTCACAGGCAACGTACATGCATACAGGACAGACAGTGACATTCTGTCATGTGTAAGGTTGACATACATATGGTACGCTATGCAGATGTCACTAGCAGTCTACAGAAGCACTGTAACTCTGCATTGCAGGTGTAAGCAGTGTTCCAGGGGACCCCAGGCGAACATGCATGCAAACAAGGCTACAGTACACAGGGCTGGAAGTACTGCATCATACAACAAAGAAGGGGTAACAATAACAGTAAGTAACAATGCAAATATGTAGGCACTATCAACATGTACCCAGGAATATGCAGCACAGATGCCCATGGTGGAACCAATATTATGTCATACTTATTTGTGGTCTGGACAACATTGGTACTGCACACATATCTAGATGCGTGAACATACACATGGCATAGTCGTTGTGGGCATCTTGACACCATTACTGTACATGTCCACCATTGCATATCACTACTTGCCTTAGCTTTCCCCTGTGCTACCCATGTATGCGGCTATCTGTTGACAACCTTACCACCGGCATGCAATTATGTGCAGCTGTTATACTTTGGTATGTACTATGGGTGCAGATAACAATTCAGGACATTCATACAGTTACTACAGCAGGCATGCTGGGGTACACACACAGTCATAGCAGCACACTGTACTGTTACCAACATGATACTACTAATACACTTCTATGTAGTCACCCTGTGCATCAGCAACGTGTTTACCTGTTCCTGCAATGATGTTGGAGATTGCAGGAGGTGGCACAGTGTCATCATATGCACAGGGTGAGGATTAGGTATGCCTGAGTCAGCCACTGATACCACCAATTGACATGTGTGTGTATGTGTTTTGGTGAGGGGCAGCAGTACAGTGTGGGGCAGTGTTGGTGCAGTGTGTGCGTGTATGTGGTTGCCCTAAGTGTTAACATTCCACATGTGTGTATGCACGCACACAGTTCCACCTCATGGCTGCCATATACAGGGGTTTGTGGACAGCCACAGACTTCACCTGGCAGGCCATACAGATCAGTGTCTGTGTGCACGGACACGGTACCTGTGCCTGACAGGGGTGCTACGGACCGTATCCAGTACAAAGCCTGACTGGGTACTGTCATCAGAAGCGGGAGTGTGTTGACTGGACACATGTCCCTGTTGGGACTGTCCAGAGCCACGTGCACGTGGTCTCCTGGCGTTCGATGACAGCACAGACCCAGCATTGCTGGGGCTGCTGCTGGCACTATGGGGGCGTGCGCAAGCCTGTTGCCGTCCGCGCTGACTGCCAGCTGCTGCCGCTGCTGGCATACGGCCACGTCGACGCCGTAGACGTCCACCATTGCCCTGGCTCATGGACATCTGGTTGTGGAACTGCTGTAATATGTCCCCACAACGTCTGTCTATGACATCGGTGAAGTTACGGATAGCATCCGCAATGTCACACATACTGTCTGTCATGGCTGTGTGGCATGCTCTGAGCTCCCTCAGACCCTGTCTGGTGTACCTTTCCATATGTGACTGAGCCTGCATGACAGTCCGAAACATCGCTGAGGTTGACAGACCTTTTTGGGCACGTCGGCCAGAGGCAGTACGCCCACGGATGCTCCCACGAGAACCCATGGGCAACTGTCTGTGTGGTACCATCGGAGGACCCTGCCCATGGCTGCTGTGTGGGGACGCATGTGCCACAGGTACCACATTACCCTGGTCTATGCCCTCTGTATCCTGTCCATCACCTAGGGACAATGGTGACATAGGATGTATAGGCAGGATGACTGTGCGCAATGATGGGGTTGACAGCTGTGTACTGTCAATTGGCTGACCAATGGCAGACCCTGACACACCTTCCTGTACCATTACACATATATCATCATTACCAGTAGCCGTGGCACAGGATTCAGGTTCCCTGCTGCAAGTCACCAGAGCAGCCCCAGAACCTGTGGGATGAAGACAGGAAACACAGTTTACATTCTCCAGACATTGTTACCAGTGATGCACTTATACACACATGCACACATGGACACATGCACACAAGCACACATGCACACATGCACACATGCACACGTGGACACATGCACACGTGGACACATGCACACATGCACACGTGGACACATGCACACATGGACACATGCACACATGCACACATGTTCACATGCACACATGCACACATGGTCACGTGTACACATGCACACATGCACACATGCACACGTGGACACAGGCACACATGCACACATGCACACGTGGACACAGGCACACATGCACACTTGGGCACAGGCACACCTGCACACATGCACACGTGGACACAGGCACACCTGCACACATGTACACATGGGCACTGACACACCTGCACACATGCACACATGCACACCCTGCAGTATACACACAGAGCACTACTGAGTTACACTACTGTTACTAGCATTATCAGGACTATTATAGGTTATGTTAAACACACTCACCAGCATGGATGGCCTGTCTCTCTGTAACCCTGGAGGGACCTGCAGAAATGATGAGATTAATGTCAGTGGGCACATCTGTCCCATTGATATTGCATATGATACAGTGTACAGAACAGTCAGGTGTACATATGGCATATTACCTGCACGCTCCATGTCGTGCTGCTGTGTGGAACCAGCCTCCATCATAATGCAGGTGTACTGCTGTTGGTGTTCCGGGGCTGGAGCCACAACACTTAGGAGTAGCCCCTCCAGTCTGGTGAGGGGGGGATGTGTGGCCACCCCACCTCCTGTGGCGACCTGTTGCCTGTGGTTATCTGATGCACGCTGCCGGGCACTTTGGATTAAATCACTGCAGTGATGTCGTACCTGCTCATATGTCCTGTTATGTGTGCCAATTTCATTTACCCTACAGACAAGGTCTTGCCACAGTGCGGCCCTCTCCTGCTGGTTCTGACTGGTGCGGGAAAACAGGATGTCATACTCCCGCACCAGGCTCTGGTGGATCTCCTCATCCTCCGCCACAGAGTAGGTGGGGTTACGCTGTCACGCCATCTTCCTGGAAGAGAACACAGACAGGATATCAGCAGACCATGTCAGCAATGTATGGCACACATACTATACATGATACTCATGTGTAGTGATATACTACTACTCCCATATGTTGCATGTGTGTGTGTCGTGGTGGATACACAGGTACATGGCCAGATATCAGTGCTCAGCCAACAGCTGTGCAACAATACCTGCCACATTCCACACAACGTAGTAGCATGCCCCATCGGTCAGCACACACTGACAGGTGCTATGCACAACCTCACTCTGGGGGTTCATCCCAAGGTACTGTATGTGGGACACCGTCCACTACTGTGATGTGGACAGACGTTACTCAGCCTGGATATACATATCCCACCACCACCACCAGCACAGTAGACTACTTTGATATGTATGTGGTTAGACAGTTATTCACTTGCTGGGACTGGGATGGTATCCATGCAGCACACTGGGCCAGTGGAAGCCACAAGCCACACTGCTGGCCCCTTTGCAAATGCTTACCACGGACATGCTGCGGATTGCATGACACTTGCACACACATGTCTAACCCAGACCCTATGCACAAAGGTTAGGCATCCTGTCCAGGATTTGTGACATCATACACAATAACTGGAATATAATAACCAGTGATGAAGGACTAAGAGAAATGGTGGGTGTACGCCCTATGTTTGTTTATAAAAGGAATAAAAATTTAAAAGATATGTTATGTAAGGAGAAGAAACTATCTAAGGATGTGAGACCTAAGGGAGGAGCGGGGACCGTTCCATGTGGGTCCTGCAAGGCTTGTGGATACATCAAAAAAGGAATAGAATTTAGACACCCCATCAATGGGAGGATATTCCTATTTAAGGGTAGGGCGACTTGTAGGACCACTGATTTAGTGTACATAGCTGAGTGTAGCTCATGTCCGTGTTTTTAAGTAGGGAAGACCAATCAAATGCTGAAGGCTAGGATCCTTCAGCATATGTCTAATATCAGGAACAATGATGAACATAATGCTTTATATAGGCATGTTAGGGATCATCCCACACATAGGTTTATGTTCAGGGTCATTGTAAATTTAAAGTTGACAAATAGGGGGGGGGACATTAAATTAAACACTGAGTTAGCTGAATCTAGATGGATCCTAGAGTTAACAGCACATAGGGATCCAGGCTTAAATGATGTAGTCCCCCTTAAGCCAACATTAAGCAAAAGGCGGGTTTTTTACTGAGTTCTGATTGGTCAACTGTTTTTTAAATAGAAGTTTTACTAGTAAAGTTTTTTATCTGATGAAGGGCAACCGCCCGAAAGCGCTCATATTTTATTGTCTGTTCGTTGGAAATAAATCACCTTTTTTACCTGAGCAGTATCCAGCTTCGTTACTTTGTTTGTCTGTTTTGGATTTTTACGTTTGCTGGGTTTTGGCAGAGCAACACCCTTCATTCTTTGGATTGCAGATTGTATAACAATAGCAGGAGGCTACTGCAGGACAGAGCACATTCACATTAAGGGTAGGCATCTGTGGTCAGCACTGGTACTACGCTACAGTCCGTCATAACAACAGCCACAGCCTACTCTGGGAGGGAAATGGACACAAACACTATGGATGACCACAAGGCCTTCTTCAGTTATGTTACACATATGGACCACATGCCTCAGATATGCTCTGTGTTAGTCCACACCTACTTAACATTCACCAAACACACGCATATTGGCAACATTCCTGCAGACATGTTCGGTGCACATATCCCCCCTCCTTCTCCCTCACCTTTGGGATATTTATCCCAGCTGGATGTAACCTCCCTATCATCGCACATGTCCAGGTGAGGGCCGCCCTCAGCAGAGGAGAACACACAGCATCACTGTGACCTCGTGGTCCCCCTGGATGTGTGCCACCAGCACTCTGAGGGGACATACCACTGCATGTAACACTGATAGTTTATCTTGGCCGTGCTACAGGATATGTACCTGGACAGTGGCATACAGCAACAGTGGTCCCACAACACTAAGGGGGCACCTCGACTGACCCTGGGAATTACCACATCATATGCATAATGGGCCTGGTCTGCTACGCTATTGGGATTATGCAAGATGGGATGCATGTGCAGTGACATCAGGTACCTGCAGACACTTGTTCCCAGCCAGTGTGCCTTTGGGATGGGCTGATCCGGACTTTTGGGCTTGGCTGACATTTCAAAGCAGTCACTACAGCCATTGCTAGGCCAACACACAGACACATGCTACCAGGATCCTGGCCTATGACTGCTTGACATGTGATGTATGGTCATCCCCTTTTGTTGGAACTACGTACACACAACATATCACATGGACATACCTATGGATACAGACCTTTGACACATTTGGAGGGTTCACAGTATGCACACTATTAACCTGCTACTTTGCATCACCTCTGTTTGTCGCAGCTGGTTGCATTACCACAGCTTCTGCTTGCTGCTGCTACTGTCAGTGCTGACAGCTTCAGGGTACAGAGAGTCACAGTGTCTGTTTTTTTTTTCTTTTTTTTTTTTGGCTCTCTCTCTCTCTTCCACTTCCACTTCTCGCCCTCCCTCGGTCTGCTTACAGACAATGCAATGAATGTATTGCATGTGGGGAGTGTTAGCACTGGATGCTTTTGTAGGTATCTGCATAGGTCCATGTGATGGCCTCTGCACCAATTGAAGGCCAGCATTTGCTAATTGCATACAGCCAGTTGTGTACTGATTGCAGTTCTCACTGTGATTTCAGGTCAGTGCTATAAAAGGGTATGTGTGATAGGCATTGCCCTTTCAGATTGTGAGGGCGGGGACCATGCTGGTATGCTGTGGACAGTGTTCTGTGACTGTAAAGGTTAGTATCTCTCTCATGCTTCAGGCTGTGTTGTATATTCACAATTCTCCATTCCTCTTTCATGTTCCCTGTAGCAAGTGTGTATGCACATTGACTCCTACAACTATATATAGATATATATATATATATATATATATATATATATATATATATATATATATATATATACATATGCATACATATATCTATGTACTTTAACTGACCTTATTATCTACAGGCTGCCAACTAGCATGGCTGTTTCTTTTCACACACTACTATTATGGATATCCAGTGGTTTTGACATTTATTTTAAATGACATGCTTTGTGTACTACACATCCTATATTCCCTTTACATTCATCCCTACTTTTACAGGTTATACATAATCAAGAACATATACAAATAAATGATAGTTCATTTTATGTGCCTGCGTTGTCTCAGCTTAGGTTTTATAGAAGCTCTATCATTCAACCCATGCCCCCTATTAGCTTTCAAACGAATGATCCAGTCAGTCTCCTTAGATTCAGTAAGATTCATAGTATTACCACCCCTCATTCGTTTATTATTGATTATGTATTTTATCAATATTAACTTATCAGAATGTTTATTTACATGTTTTTAGGTCACTATGCAAGTTTTATATATTTTTGTCTTACTTTACATTAACATGTTTATATATGGGAGAGTTCTTTAAATTCTCCAGCATTGCTTTTAATTGTTTAAATTGTTTTAATTGATTAATTGAGCTGCTTATATAAGGGGAGGTCTACTGTGACTTTTATACAAGGATCTGAAGAAGCTGTAATGGTGAAAGCGCTCATCCGTATGTTATAAGTGCACATTCTTGGAATTAAATTTGGAGTTTTGTTCTTACTTCTGCTGTACTCCGCTTCCTTTGTGACTTACATTAATTTTGTAAAGACATATTGGGGAACTTACACTGGAGAACTATTAGAATAACTGTTGTGTGGAAGAGTTCAATGTCCATAGCTAAAATATAGGATAAACTGGAAATAGGTGCGCTAGAGATTTGAGTGTTTGATTGTCTGTAGGATACATATGTATCTAGCACCCTAAAGACACAGTCTGCACTCTACACTATGTGTTTTTGTTGGGAGGGGGCATCAAGCAGATAGTACATGCAGTGTGAGACTACAACTGTTCAAATGTATCTCGCCTACTGCAGAGAGCTGCAGTATGCAGTCATTGACAGTGTCATGTGCAGGAGCGATTTACAAAGCATTTTAGCTCATTGTCCTTTAGCTATGGAGGACACAACAATAGCATATATGACAATGTGGGAATCCAGTTGATGTGGTGCTCTAAGTCATGTCTCTGTGCATGGGGACTAGAATAGGTATGGTTGTGGAAGTGCAATTATGTGCTCTGTAGCACACAGGGGAATGTGACAGTGCATTCCTTTATTTATTTATTTGTTACAATATCTGACTCATCTGTCCAAGTAATGATGACACTGTTGCTCAGCAATGTTATGCTCCGAGGTGCTTCCACAATGAGTGGACAAATCACAATCCCTTGAGCCTCTACTTGCTGAAAGCTAACCTGCCGAAAATACCTCTCCCTAACTAATATTATCAACTTCAAGGTCACACTGCAAGGGGAGGTTGGAGGCAGACACCCAGAGATGGTATTTAGTGCCTGATTGATTCCTTAACAGTGATTTTTAATGGAAATGCTAGCATTATTGGAGAATCGAGTCGGGGGGGTGAGGTCTGGAGAATCTCCTTTCATGGAGTATTAGTGTAGCCTTCATAGGCATGTCAGCAGTTCTTGTTATCTGAGGTGGTAGGTCCCATGGATGGTCCCTTTTTTGTAGTGTAGTCTATGGTTGGCACATTTATGAATGGCAGACTTTGGTGTGACTCTCAGTTTACATATTTACTGCATATATAAACTCCTATAGCTGTGAAACAGGGTATGTTACCGCACCATTACACATAGGCTTGTTTATGAATATCACTGGCTCTGGTTTTGTGGTTTTGACGATACACCACTCAGCATTATTGCAGACAATGTTCATGAGTCTCACTCATGAAAAGCATTAAAAGTGATAAAGAAAATGAAAATCAGTTCTCAATGAACAAAAGATACTTTTGGAAAGAGATGGTCACATATCACCATGGCCAGTTAAAAAGGTTCAGCTACACTGCTAAACTTTATGCAAGTATTTATATTTAAATAGCATAAGTAGTGTGTGAAAAAATATATATCATTTTCTGGAAAAAAAGTTCGTCTTGCAGAGTTAAAATTCTGAACATATTTCTTTAAAGAATGATTACAGTAAACTGAAAGCTAACAACATTTCTGTTATAATGAGTATATATGATGTCATTTCTTCTACCAAAACACTAGTGTTAAACCAAAAAGATTCTAACACTAGGATTCAAAACTATGTTTTATCCAAATTTTCAGAATTCTCTAAGTTTGCAAAAGAAAGATGAAGGCCAACTGTCTTTTTTTTTTTTTGTGAAGAAAACAAATAGTTGCTTTTCCTCTAAATAATTGCTACCTTGTGAGTGATTACATTGAGTAGCAGGAAATGTGGGAGCTTGAAACCTGTACAAAACACTGATTTCAAATAGATGTTTACACACAGCCTTCTGATCTTAGTTTTTGTGTTTGAGATGAAAGGTTTGATAGTGCGAGCCATTATTTTTCATTATGTTTTATGTTCTATCTAATCATCTGTGGATGTTAGAATTAAAATGAGAATACATTTCAATAAGCATACTTTCTAGTTAAGTTTTTCTTATATTCTATTCATTTCTATTATCTCTATAAACATATTTTGTTTTCAATTTTAATTGATCATAGAGCTCTTATAAAGAGAAAGTTCTGGATGCTATCTTAAGGAATTCTTCATCTACTTATCAGTATTACAGCATTTTTCACAACTACTAGACCAACAGTCAAATTGTACCTATACCTGATCACCCCCCCGCCCATACACACATGCAGAGTTTGTGGGAAGGCCTTTATAAATTTCATAATACACTTTTAGGTTCATAGGTTCATAGGTAGGTACTAGGCTATCTGCCCAAAGGCATTTATAAGCCTAGCCAGAATGTGTTGGGTTTCGCCGCCCCCTTAGATTAGTTTCCTGTGCCTCTGGCCAGCAGAGCCTCTAATGTGATCCCCGGGGTAAACTTTCTGTTTCCCATCCACTCGTCAAGGTTTCTTCTGAAGAGTGTTAGTGGGGAGCTCTACCTAATGTAGATTGGAATCTTGTTCCAAAGCATTGGAAGTCTCTCGGACAGGAATCTATTCCTCCAGCACGTCCTATTTATTGATGTGGTGAGGTTTAGATCCCTGGAGTGTGTGGCTCGAGTGCATAAGGTTTTCTTTAGGTGGAACATGTCCATCAATTCTGGGTTGGACATGGCCTTGTATGTCAGGCAGAGATCACCTCTGAGTAGGCGGTATGCAACTGAGTACAGCTGGAGTTTCTTCAGTCGAGCTGCATAGGACATCTGTTTGAGGCTAGTGATCCTCTTGGTGAGATACTTCTGTGGTCTTTCCAGCTGTTGCAGGTGTCTTGTAAGGTACATCCCAAATGGGACGTTGTACTCTATGATGGGTCTGATGAGTGATGAGAAGAGGGGCACAATGACCTCTTTTGATCTGGATGCGAACCCTTTTGTGATTAGGTGGGCCACGTAGAAGGATTTTCTAACCACTTTGGCAATGTAATTATCAAAGGTGAGATTACTATCTACCTGGGCCCCCAGATCCCTTATTACGTCTTCCGTATTTAGGGGACTACCACCTATGTGGTAGTTTGTGGGTACTTTGTTTTTTTCCAAAGGGGATAACTACACACTTTTTGGCATTTAGCTTGAGGCCATGATTCTGACACCAGGTATCCATCTCAGTGAGACCCTTTTGGTGGATGTCTGTGTCAGCTGGAGAGTCAATTATAGCCCCTAGTTTGCAGTCGTCTGCAAACTTGGTCAGCCATAGTCCTCCTGTGCTTGTCTGTACCTCTGCGAAGTATATGCCGAATAGGAGGGGTCCTAGGACTGAGCCCTGGGGACGCCACTTGTAACCGGTTTAGAGTTGGACCTAGCTCCTGCAACTCTCACCATGTGGGTTCTATCTGTGAGCCAGTTGGCAACCCATCTTGTGGCATAGGGGTTTATGTTCAGTCTGGTGAGCTTGTCTATAATACCAGAATGGGGAATAGTGTTGAAGGCCTTAGCAAGGTCTAGGTAGGTTGTGTGTACCACCTTTCCCTCATCTATAGCCTTGGTAACTGTCTCAAAGAAGTCCACCAGGTTTAGGAGGCATGATCTCCCCTTAACAAAGCCAAACTGGGTAGGGTCCAGTGTTTGGAGGTTCCCAATGTCTCTGTTAAATGAGTTCCATCATGATGCGTTCTATAGCCTTGCAGACCAAGCTAGTCAGGCTTATAGGGCGATAGTTCCCTGGGTCTGTTGTGGCTCCACCTTTGTGTAGTGGAATAACCGTTGCTGTGTGCCACTCTGTGGGTACATAGCCTGTGGAGAGGCTGAGTTTGAACAGTGTGTTTAGATGAGAGGTTAGTTCGTCTTTGAGCTCATGTAGGATGCAGCCTGGGACACTGTCCTGTCCCATTGATGCTGTGTTTTTGGCTTTGGAGAGTGCTGTTTTATCCTGAGTGCCTGTGATTTCAGGAACTCTACATTCTGGTATGGTTATGGGCCCTTTTGGGGATGAGGGGGGGGGTGAAGTTTGTGCTGAACCTGTCTGCCAGGATGTTGGCGATATCAGTCGGTTCAGTGTATTTTGTACCATTCTGCACTAACTCCGAGCAGATCTGAGCATTGCCACTTATATTCTTGACATAGCTAAAGAATGCCTTGTGGTTATCTTTGGAGTCCTTGGCAATTTTTCTTTCAAAGCTCGCCTTAGATGATTTTATGAGGGATCGTAGTTTCTTGCTGATACTGATCAAGGATGTCTTCCCTTCTTGGGATTTTACTCTTTTCTGTACTAGTTTCCTCCTTCTGTTGTATAGCTTGTTTATGGCAGGAGTCCACCAGACTGGTTTCCTTTTCTTGGAGGAGTGAGTCTTGGTTTTGCTTGGGATGGCACGATCCATGCATTCTTGTAGGTGCCCGTAGAATGCATTAGTAAAGGATTTTGCAGCTTGGACAGCATTATCCTTCAGCATGGGGGCTTTGAAACTTTCCACCTTGGTCTTAAGTAATGTGAAGTTTGCTTTTGAAAAGTTTTTCACGGTGGTTTCAGTGTCCGGGGGTGGGGGCAGAATGTGGATAAACAAAGTGATTTGTTTATGGTCAGATCTAACCAGCGAGGGGTTGACCTCCGGTGTGGAACACCGGTTGCCCATGTTGGTGATGACCAGGTCCAATATGTTGTCACCTCTGGTGGGAGTGTTGACCAGTAGAACCAGAACCAGGGCATTTTGAGTTTATAAATTCTAGGAAATGTTGGGCAAGGGAGTTAGTACTTGAGTAGTTCTCCCAGTTAATGTTTGGGTAATTGAAATCACCCAATATTAGGGTGTTTGGTAGGACCTTTATGTTTCCCAGTGTTTCCAGAAACATGGAATGGGGGTACTGGGACATGGTGGGTGATATGTAGCAAGCTACAATCTGAATTGCAGTTTTGCCCATTGTTAGTTGCACGTGGATGATCTCTGAAGCATCCTGCTGTGCCACTAACCTGGAGGTGTGGGTATCCTTGATGAATATGGATATGCCCCGGCCTTTTGTATTTCAGTTTGAGTTCTGTGGCTGAAATGTATAGTATGAGTTGTAGCCTGATAGTGCTGGGGTGCTCTCTGGAGCCTTAAACCAGGTTTCTGTTACTGCACATATATCGATTTTCTCCATACTGAGGAGTGCCTCGAGTGCGTGCATTTTGAGGTTTAGACTTCTGGCATTGAGTAGCATTACCCTCAGTCTTTTGTTACTTGTGCTATTTACAGTGGTGGGTTTGTCTTTTGAGCCTTGCCTAAAAAAGGCACTATGGGTTGGCAAGAGCCTTGGCCAGTATTCAAAAGCCTAATGGTGACAGGTGTAAGCCATCTCTAGCAAAGCAGCGTGGCTTGTCTAGCATGTCATCTCAGGTGGACAGACACTGGATCCCCTTTGAATGACACCAGAAACTTAGCCAATTGTTAAAATTGAGAATTTTTTCTTTATACTGTGGTATCATTCTTGGTGAGGGCAGGATGCTACTCAGGGTCAGGGTCATACCGGCCTGGGCTACGTGATCAGAGAGCATTTCCATGTCTCTTTTCATGTAGTCCAGGGAGGTACGGCTCAGGTCATTCACACCAACATGGACAATGACAGAGTGATATTTGTACTTGTTCTGGAGTGACCTGAGTGCTTGTGTTATGTGGCGGATCCTGGCACCTGACAGGCAGCTAACAGTAACCTTCTCCTTATTCAGCCTAGTGAGTGGGATGTCAATGTGCCTGACTATAGAGTCACCTATTACTAGTATGTTGGGTATGTTATTTTGCCTTAAGGGCTGTGATTGCATGGCACACTGGTTTAGTGAAGTATGTGTTTCATGGTTTGTGTTGGGGGGTGTTGGTAGCTTGGATGGATGTTTGCTTTGGAGGTCTCTGTTTGTTTTGCAGATTTTTATTTAGCGCCTCCGAGTATGTTTTTGTGTATTTATGTGTGTTTTTTGCCAGTGCTGCCTTAATGGATCTATGTGAGATTGGTGGTGTGATGCAAGTATTTCACTTCTCCTCTTGACTGTCTTATCCAGTCTTGGGTTGAGAGAGCTTAGCCTCCAGTTTGGCTGTATAATTGCATCTCTCGCATATATTAGTGTTTGGTGGTAGGAGGAGAGGGTTGTCTGTGTACATGAGGCAGTTGTAACATTGCCTCAAAATGCCCAGATTCACCAGTTAGACTGGAGAGTACACCTGAAACTGCCCTTTGGACATGCCCGGATAGGTACAGTGAACTGTTTTACTGGATTGCTGGTAATGTTGAATAGAGAGCCTTGTCCTTCTGTACAGTACAGGAAGGTCTAGTGCTAGGGTTTATAAGTGCTTGCTATAAGTCTTGAGCAAGTGCCGGGCTGAGAAATGAATGGCTTGACTGCTTAAGTTGAAAGTTTGTCTAGTTCAAAGGGAAAAATTGAAGAGGAGACTTTGTGGAGCTGGGAATAGTTTTACCCTAGCTAACTGGCGCTGCCCAGCACACTAAACCGGGCAAATACCATATTTATAGCAGGGAAATGAAAGAGATAGAAATTAGCCCAAAATGTTCAATAAACTACTAATTTCTGGGCTGAAACTACTCCTCCAGGGACAGATAGGCTGCTCAAAGGTCCCCTCTCTCACAGGTGAAGAGAGAAACTTCCTTCTATCCAAGTAAGGTACGGGCAAACACAGGGCAGGATTCACGAAGGCTTGCACGGAGTGTAAGAGACGTGCAACACTCCATGCAAGCCTCGCGATCCAGGAACAGCCCTAAACTCCATGTAAGAGACCAGCTAAAACGTCTCTTACACGGACTGGCCGTGGACATGCTAAATACCTCACTTGCAGCCGAAAGGTATGCAAATGAGGTATATTAGCAATCCACGAAGCAGAAACCAGTCCGTGTAAGAGACGTTTTAGCTGCAGAAATGTACTCAGTTGACAACTGAGTACGTTTCTGCAAATTCCACAACGGAGCCATGTCAGCTAGAAAAAAAGGGTGCATTTGACTTAGCCGGCATGCCAATGGCCAAATATGTGGCCACAGGCAATATAACCCAATGCAAAAATGTTAAAAATATAATTTTTTTTTCGGCGATCACCGATGTTTAAACCCAGCGCAGCCCCACGCAAACGGGCTGCGCTGTATAAAAACATAAAAAAGAAGGTTATAAACCCACAAATGTGGGTTTCATGCAATACATGGAATGACAATGCAGGGACCAGCAGACCAAAAACAACATGGCCACCGTGTAGTGGTTGCTAAGGGGGGAAGCTGAGTCTAAGACATGTAACTAAGCATTAGTAGGCAATCTCATGTAAATGAGGGTTAGGATACTGAATCTCACAGTCACATAGCAAATGAGCACAGTCTGAGTAGTGTAAGAGATACATAAAGGGGAGGAATAGAGTAGGAGATAGGTGACATCACAGGGGGGAATGGTAGAAAGAAATGCAGTTCATTGGAGGCCAGTGTAACATGACAGATGACAGACACAGATCATGGAAAGAGGTGTGCCACTAGATAAGTCATGGAAAGTCAAGAAATGGAAGGTGTACACTGTTACTTACACCAAAGTTTCTTGCTGGGCATGCAAGACGCCATGAAGCGTGAGTAGGACAGTGTGCGTGCGTGTAAGGCAGTCTGAGCGTGCGGGAGCGTGTTGGGAGATGTTTAACACTGTTTGCACTGGTGTGCGCGCGTGTAGGGCAGGCTGAGTATGTTGGAGGCTGTTGGCAGACGTGTAACAGTGCTTGCACGGGTGTACACGAGTTTTAACCCAAATAAGTAGATTCTGAACCGTGTAAGCACATGTGCGCGCGTGTAAGCCACTGTGAGCGTGTTTCTGATAGTATGCACGTTGCTCCCCCCTGAGGAAACAGAGAGGAAAAAGGAAGCAACAGAATTAATAGGAAGCTAGCAGGGATAACTGCTGAAGCTAGCAGGTGAAAACAATTAGAAGCAGGCAATTACACAGGCAGAATAGTAGCCCAGCCCAGCACTTAAAACTCTGCAAACAGTAGTGAAGGATGTTTCCCTTAAGAGACACTGCAAGACAGGAGTAAGCTAATAGAAGTGAAAACTGAAAAAGCTGAACTCAGAGCAGAAATGTTAGGGGCTGCCATAGCTGTCATAATGAGACATAGGTGACTTGCTGAGGGTGGTGACAATGCAGATGGTGCCAGACAACCCACAGTGAGGAGACGGAGAAAAGTGTACAGGCCCAGGGTCACCTACCACGGGTTACATGAGCTGGAGATAGTAGAGCGCTATAGAGTGGACAGAGAGCTCCTGCAGCAAATTGTTGAGCTGTGCAGGCCACGCCTCACACACAGAACCAACATAGGGGAACCCATCCCAGTGGAAACCAAGGTATGTGTTGGCCTAAGAATACTAGCAACAGGTACCTTCCAGAGACCAACTGGTGATATGATGGGGATATCACAGGCATCAGCCTCCAGGGTACTGCACCAGTTCCTGGATGCCATGTCAGCACATGTCGGTGATCATGTATATTTCCCCAATGCCCGTGAGGTATTGGCCAGCAATATGCATCTCTTCCAGCAAATAGCGGAATACCCTGAGGTAGTGGGTGCAATAGACTGCACGCACATACGCATCAAAGCACCAGCTGGTGAGCGGGGTAGGGCCTACATTAACCGCAAGGGCTTCCCCTCCATCAACTGCCAGGTTGTGTGTGATGCCCAGGGCATAATAATGAATGTGTGTGCTGGCTGCCCTGGGAGTTACCACAATTCCCACACCTGGCATTTGACACAGCTGTACCAGACATTTGCCAATGGGGACATCCCACACGGACACCTAGTGGGGGATGCAGGTTATGCACTGGAGCCGTGGCTGATGACACCCATCAGAAACGCACACACACCTGAACAGGAACGCCATAATGAGGCACACGCACAAACACGTAATGTAATAGAGCATGTGTTTGGGCTGCTCAAGTCACGGTTCCGGTGTCTGGACACATCTGGTGGAGCCTTGCAGTACACACCAACTACATGTACCCAAATTGTCATGGTATCTGCTATGCTACATAATATGATCTTGTGAAAACAGCTGCAGCAGGACCAGCATAGGGCCGGGCCAAACAGCCCCCCACCATTGCCAAGGCCATCACAGGCAGAGCGTGACTCGGAGGAGGAACAACCTGAGCCTGCCCCAGTAGGCAGAAGGAGGCGTGCCCAGTATGCCCTGGCCTTGGCAAAGAGGCAACGCACAGCACATACACTGGCTCAGTAGGAACCCTGGGAATGATACCCCCTCTGACTCACTCAAATAATAACATGGATGCCTAAAATGACATGACCCGCTCACAAACATGTACAGGGAAGTGTAATATGTGCATCCGACAGAGGCAGCCCTGCAGCACCACCTGAGGCATGAATGCCATGTGTTAAGTAATGTAACACCATGTACTATATGCACACATGAGCACCCTGACTAACATCCACCCTCACCAAGCATGAAGCCACAAAATGACGATGGGATGATCAAGTGCAATAACTGGCTGAAGTAATGCAGTTAGTCAAAGGGGAGCCAATGTGTTTCAGGCTGGGAAGACATGCGGACCATGACATGATGCACCACCTGCTAGGGGTGGCATGCACCTATCATGCAATGCCCCATGGATACTGGAAAAGGCTGTCAGTACCCACAGCATGCCCTGAATAGGTAAGTCTCAAAACACAAACCCACCTTCATAGGTTCTACAAGGGATAGGAACCTAGATGTAATGCTACCCAATGACAGATATATAAACAGCAAGATGTGTGCAGTGTAAACGCACACAGTATGGAGAATGTAGATACCAGTCCTGTAATAGAGAACTGGGTCAAGGCTCACATCAGCACCCTAACACTACCAGGTCACACCTCATACTGTGCTGTACAGCCACAAAACATGGAACAAGCTACAAAAGGAGGGTGACTAGCAAGAAATGGCAAGGATAACCACACCCCATGTTGGTACCACAACAAGAAGCAGCATGGATTAGCCATGGTCAAATACCAATGGCTAAAACCGCCTCCCAGTATATAGCCTGCTGCAGACTACTGTCCTAATACCAGGAACTGCACCTGGCCTATGTCGGAATACATGAATATATCAAGCCTCCCAAACCACATTATATTGCTTGACTGAAAATACCCAGACATACACCGGGAGCATTATACTAGCATCAACACAGTAGGAGAAAATTACCCAGATTCCATAAACCAAAATGCCCAGGAACAATGTACCACTCCCACAAGAGGGGTAAGCATACTGGATGTGATAATCAGCAACATGTGTACTGGATGGCAAGATGAGAAGTGTACCCCTCACTGGTAAGACCAGACCATAGAGTAATCACACTGGATAAACACATCCTGACCCCAGTCCCTGGCCAGAATACCACAGTGAAAAACATGTGTAAAGCATAGGTTGCAGCCCTCAAAACCGATGTTGAATCCACAAAAGGCCCTGTGCAAGTGCAGAATATGGGACACACCACAGAACATGTTATACAGGCATTCCATGCACACAGCCAGGAATGCTTGGAGTATGCAATCACAAATAACAACAACACACAATGCCATACACGCAGACATTTGGCATGCTGGACTCCAGCCATTACCAAACCATGCAAGAGAATGAGGAAGCTACCACATGATAGAGCAAACATAAAAAGGGAAGTAATCACTGACCAGTAGTATGGCAATAACATATGTCCACACATACAATCCACTAAGTCCAGCCACAACAAGTAGAATCTGTGAATCCAGAGGCAATGTGACACCAGTCCCAAGTACACAGACAACCACAACACCCCCCAATAAATACAAATATATGTGATAGATGCATCCATGTATCCAAACCAGAGGTTGAGCTCCACCAACTCAGTACTGTCAAAACTAGTCAGGAGGAGAAGGTAACCACATACACCACAAACCCAGTCCCACATAGACCTACCACAACTGTAAACCAAACACATAAACACAGACAAATATTCCCAGAGGCCTTAATTACAAACACACCACACCAACAGAAGCCTCCAAAGCAGATCACAAGCAACCACAACCTTCAAACATAGCACATGCAACGAATAGTACGCAAAGCTGGTGTGCCAAGCAGTCACAGGCCAGAAGGAGAAACAACATGCCTGATACAGTCGTAATAGGTGTCTGTATAGGCAAACACACTGCTGTCCCACTCACCAGACTGAACAAGGGAAAGGGTAGAGTAAGCTGCCTGTAGGCTGCCACAAAATGCCACATAACACAAGTACGCAGGTCACCCCAAAGCAAGCAGAAATATGATGCACTCAATGTCCATGCTGGTGTGAATTACCTGAGATGTACCTCCCTGGTCAACATGAAAAGAGACATGGATGGTCCCTCTGAGTATGTACCCCAGGGCGGTATGACACTGGTTGTGTGCAGCATCCAACCCTCACCAAGAATGATGCCACAGTACAAACACAGAATGCTCATGTTTAACAGCTGGCACAGTTACAGCTGTCAGTCCAAGAGGGTCTAATGTCTGTCTGCTTGAGATGTCAAGCATGACAAGCCATGCTGCTGTTCCAGGGATGGCTTGCAGCTGTTACCGTGTGCATCTGGATACTGGATAAGGCCTTTGCTGCCTCCATAGAGCGGTATGTAGGCAAGGCCAAAAAGACTACCCACCACCCTAGAAAACATAAGTGGTAGGAAACATAAGGGTAATGCTGACCAATGCCAGATGTGTAAACTGCAATATGCATGCCCCTGAGGCACTTCCCATTATGGAGAACATCGATGTCTGTGCAGTGACAGAAGCCTGCTGCAAGCCTAGTGATAGCACACCAGCACTACTAGGTTATACCACATATCATGTGTTATGGCCCCAACACCTGCACCAAAACATCAAAGAAGGGGGAGTATCCATATGCAGCCCAGACACCCATATTGCCAGGTAACTGACAATGCACAAAACAGCAGAGACCACCCATGTGCACATAACTGTAGTCAAAACTGCTGTACAGTCTGTAGCATGTGACAGACCACACTCTCACACACAAGAACTCCACCCAGACATCCGAAGACACTGGACAGTATGAATGTCCCACCAAATACCAGACAAGATACACACAAATTACCACATAGGTGTCAAACCATTATGTATGCAAGGAGTAATCAGGGACCTAGGGACACAGGTCGACATTAATCTGTCATGTGACACCCACAATGCCAATGTGGCTATGAAGATTGTCGATATTGGACACCGTATCATGAAAGGATTCACATCAACATCAACAGAGGTCACTGTGCCGCTGTACTGTTCCCTTATCAGACCCATAATCTAGTACAATGACTCATATGGGATGTACCGTACGTGACGCCTGCAGCGGTTCAGAAGACCTCATAGTTACCCCACCAACAGGATAGAGGGTGTGAAATATATGTCATATGCTGCCTGGCTGTAGACACCCCAGCTGACTGCAGTCACACACTGCCTACACAGAGGCATTGTATGTCTGTTGTACAAGGCCATGTCCAACACAGGAGTAATGGACATGCTCCACCACAGGAAATCAAAGCCATTGGAGCTGTGAGAGTCACAGATGTCAGCCTCAACACATAATGAAATAAGATGTGCTGGAGGGACAGATACATAACCCAGAGGCTCCCTACACCCAGAAACAGGATCCCAATCCATGGTAGGCAGAGCCCCTCACTGACACCCTTCAACAGGAATATTGCCAAGTGGATGGATGACCGTACATGTATACTGGGGCTCCTCACTGTGTCACGACCAGACAGAGGCACAGTGAAGAACTTCATAAATGGCCATAATTGAACATAGCAAGGGGTGGCGAAAGACACACACACTCTGGCTAGGCTTACTAATGGCCTAGGGTGTATAGCCTAGTATGAACCCATGAACCTATGAAGATACAAAACGTACAGGACCCTAAGGATAATCACAAGGGTTACCCAACTGATGGTAGGAACCATGTTGGGCATCCACAGATATGCCCCGAATCACACAGATATTACAAACAACATACCAAACACACACACATATTGCTAACATACAACTTGTCAGGTGCAGTGCAAACACCCCCCCCCCCGAGTGCAGAATACCTATCCCAGCAGACTGATGGTCCCCTGACATTGTAGATGCTGTGGTAACAGCCATCATCTGCAAAGCAGAACACACAGCAGCAAAGGTTTGTGATGGTGTCCTGTGCTGAGGCCAACATGGACTCCAAGAATAATGGAATGCCAAATCACACTACTGCCCAATGTCAGCCTTACCACAGGATATGTACCCAAAGAGCAGTGTACAACAACAGTGGTCCATCACAACAAAGGTGTGGCCTGAATGGATACTCCAAACTACCACCCCAGGATCCTGACAAGCTTGTTCTGCACAGCTACGGAAAGGATCAGTATGTACCACAGACAGAAGGCTATTGTGGACCTACTGATACTGGACCCTACACAGTGTGGCTGTCGTAACTGCAGAACCTGCCCCTAAACATGTCTGACCCATTTGAAGCAGTCATTAAGGTCATTGATGAGGGCAATGTGGCCCACACAGCGTAGCTGGACCATGCACATGCTTCTAGACAATACCGTACGAGTCCAGTATGGATATGTTCACCAGCTTAAATATATACCCCTATGTCAGTAGAGGAGTTGCAAACCAGACCAAGGACAGAACTGACATGGTCAGACATGCCGCATCCATGTCAGACTACAAAGCGGATATGAGTGGCATCCCACAAGGCCTGGTCTTGGCCCCCCCACCCCCGTTCTGTATATATGTCCCATAGGTATAGGCCAACATGGAAGGACTGTGACTGAACATGTATGCAGAGGAGTACAAACAGCCCACCATATCTGACCCCCAGCTGACACAAGCAACCCACAAAAGGGTCACCTACAAACAGACAACTGTAGCCATAGCCATGTCAGCAAGCTAATTGCAGAACTGTGTATAGACAACCACCGTGGATATACAGTAAGTGCCCACAAATTACCACACAGGTGTTAACCCATGAGGTACCTAACATGTAATGTGAGACCTGGGTACAAAAGGTGATAGATATCCTACACTGGACAAACATGTGGCTGTAGTGTTCGCAGAAACATGTACCATATACCCACCCAAACATGAAGGTTGGCAGATGTAGATAAGGGGAACTCACTGTGGCTCTGCAGTCATCCTCCATCAGCGTCACAACTGACTACAATAGCCCCTGTGGGATATACCGCAGCAGACACCTCCATAAACTGTAAAGTCCACAACAGTACCCCACCAGGGGTAGCAAAGAGCATGAACAGATGCCATGTGTTGCCTGAGTAAACAAACTGCAGCCCCTCACACCGCCATACTTCCCAGCTACAGGAAAGCTGTGCCTGATGTATGAAGCCATGTCCAACCTGGAATGAATGAACATGTTGCACCTTGTACAATCTGAATGGCAGTGAGCTATGCACATGAGAGACCTGAACCCCAGCACTGACATACATAGGACAAGCTGTACAGAATGATCCATAACACAGAAGGCACCCCCACTCTTCAGTAAACTCCTGGTACAGGTCAGCCAGAGAGTCACATACTGACACCCCACAAGAGGAATCCTGATGAGTGTATGGGAGATGGTAGGCTAACCCTGGGTATCACTGTTATGTCAGAGGTAGACGGAGGCACAGTATACTAACCATGACATATGTCATGGCAAACTCCGGTTACAATGTGTGTCGAAGGACAAACACACCCTGTGACTAGCATCAGAAATGGCCTAGGGAACATCGCTAGTGTTTGCCAATGTCCACCCATGTTGTGGAATACACTAGCAATATTGGACGAGCCTGGTGTAGGTAGTCCATATCTGAACATATTGCAACATGGTGATATGTGCACAACTGGCCCCTACACAGTCTGTTGTGCTCACTATGAAGATGTCAAGCAGTCATAGGACTAAAGCCCAGGATACTGTCCACCACAGTGAAAGTACTGAACCAGTACACTATACGGTACTACAGTGTTAGGTCATTATGAAAGTATGTTGAGAACTGTCTGCAAAGTATCCCATGCAATCCCTGCAGGCACAGTATAATCCCTGTTGTGGCAGACACAAAGCAGTTGGCCAGTTAGTACACAACATGACACCCAACACACAACCATAAACGTGAGATATTGTTGAAGTTCACACACACCCAAATATGTGGTGGACTTCAGAGTGCAACATATGGAAAGCTCACAGTGGGCATGCTCTCACACTTTGATAAATGAGGCATATGTCAGACAACATGCCATGGAAAGGCTGAACTGGGCATGCTCACACACTTAGGCCATATCTCCGTTTAGCAGTTGGCCACACATATCTGGTATTTGTACGTGTCAGTCCAGGAACCAACCACAACACAGCAATCAGCCCAGTGCACACAGTAAATGATTACAGAGACATAAGTGATATAGTGGATCGCCATCATATGCAAACATCTTCCACAGATACACAAGTTGGTCATAGGAACAGGGAATGCTATGGCAATAAAGACCTGCAAACAGTAGAACAGCACAACAAATATTGTGCATCCGACAATTGAACATATGGGTGTAGAGGTCAATACTAGGCTTGTTGCCCTAGGGAATGACAGCTCAGCCAGATTGTGCTTGGCATCTGCATCCCCAGGACAGTAGGCTACTGTGCCACTGTAAAGTAGGTCACAGAAGGCAACATGTGAGGCTAGTGAGCTGTGCCTCTGTCAAGCAGGGGCACCGTGGAGGTCCCAGGGATTGAATGTGCTAAGCCACAGCCATGTTGTCAGTGTGTGCTGTGAGAGGGTTGCTGAGGATCTCTGACAGTAGGTGTCCATCAATAACAGACTGAGGGGAGCCCTATCTGCATTCTCTGGACGATTCCACTGTCAACACTGTGTTGTAATGAGTATGTGTGAATGAAGTGCCATGCCGGAACTGTTCACAGATGTCCTCCCTCTGTGGGCTGCAGCTTTGCAATGTATTAGGTCACTCTGTCTGTTGTACGGCGCATATATGGCTGGTGTACAGCTGACAGGTGTCTTGTTGTGGAGCAGTCATGGGTATATGTGGGATAGCATGACCAATGCAAACCGTACACATGCTCATAGAATGCAATTGTCAAGGATTATGCTGAGTGGCCAGTATAGTTCTCCAGCATGGGTCCTCTGAAGTCGTCCACCCCAGTCTACACAAGTGTAGAGTCTGCTTGTGCTAAATACAGTTTGTGTGCAGTGACAACCTTGCCTGGGGGTGGAGATGGGATATGGATGTCCAGGAAAGGTGGGTATGGTCAGATATCAACAATGGTGGTCTACCTCTGGTGTGGAACAGTGAGTACCCACGTTGCAGATGGACAGGTGCAATATGTATTCACCCATGTGGCTGTGGTGTGTGGTTCTGCCATAGCACATGGACCCACAAATTGTAGTGGCTGTAGGGTAAAGTGGTAGAGGCCTGAGTAGTTCTCACACACAATATGCCTGTACCTGATGTTAACAACTGGAATGGTGTATGTGAACACCTGCATATCCTGGCACTATTCCCAGGGAAGCTAAGTGTGTGTCCTGGATGTGGGTGTGGTGTTCTGGACTGGTTGTGTTGTGTGTTACAGGTCCTGTGGTCCCAAAGCATGGTATAGAACATAACCTGCCAGTGCGATGTGCATATCTGACCCTGACGTAGGTGGCTGCAAATGCATATATATGCTATCCCCCACCTGACAGGTAGTACTACATGTACATACCTCTGTAGAAATAAAGATGTCAGCACCCTATAAATACTACAGGTGCAGAGCAGGTGCCCAGTATTTCGGATAGTGCGCTCTGCTAATGCGTCTCCCTCAAGTGTTATAATTTAGTTAGGTAGGGGTTCGAATCCTGCAAATGCTCAGTGTGTGTGGGTGAATGGGGTTTGTGTGTGTGAAAGGCTGTAAGAGGGAAATGTCCCTTTTGGCAACTGGGAAAACACACTACAGGATGCACATTCCCCTTCCTAAACAATGATGATGTCAGCACCCTATAAGTACAGCAGGAGAAGGGAAACCTCCCAGTAAAGCGAATAGCACACTCCGCTAATGCGTCCGTCTCGAGGGTCATAACATGGTTAGGTAGGGGTTTGAATCCAGTACGTGCTCAGTGTGTGTGGAGGGGGCTAGTGTGGTTCAAGACTGTTTGAAAGAAGTATCCCTTTTGCCAACTAGGAGAATACACTACAGGATGCACATTCCCCTTTCTAAACACTGATGATGTCAGCACCCTATAAGTACAGCAGGAGAAGGAAAACCACCGAGTAATACGAATAGCATGCTCCGCTAATGCATCCGTCTCGAGTGTCATAACATAGTTAGGTAGGGGTTTGAATCTTGTACATGCTCAGTGCGTGTGGAGGGGGTTAGTGTGTGTTCAAGACTGTTTGAAAGACGTATCCCTTTTGCCAACTAGGAGAATACACTACAGGATGCACATTCCCCTTTCTAAACACTGATGATGTCAGCACCCTATAAGTACAGCAGGAGAAGGAAAGCCTCCTAGTAATGTGAATAGTGCACTCTGCTAATGTGTCCTTCTCGAGTGTCATAACATAGTTAGGTAATGGTTTGAATCCTGCAAATGGCAAGTGTGTGTGTTTTTGGATGAGGGGTGTTAGTGTGTTTGCAATTTTGTGTGAGGGAAATGTCCCTTTTGGCAACTGGGAGAACACACTACAGGATGCACATTCCCCTTTCTAACCACAGATGATGTCAGCACCCTCTAAGTACAGCAGGAGAAAAAAAGCCACCCAGTAATGCGAATAGTGCACTCCGCTAATGCGTCCGTCTTGAATGTCATAACATAGTTAGGTAGTGGTTTGAATCCTGCAAGTGTGTGTGTGTTTGAATGAGGGGGGGTTAGTGTGTGTGTGCAGTTTTGTGTGAGGGGAAATGTCCCTTTTGGCAACTGGGAGAACACACTACAGGATGCACATTCCCCTTTCTAAACACAGATGATGTCAGCACCGTATAAGTACAGCAGGAGAAGGAAAGCCTCCCAATAATGCGAATAGCGTGCTCTGCTAATGCATCCGTCTTGAGTGTCATAATATAATTAGGTAGTGGTTTGAATCCTGCAAATAGCAAGTGTGTGTGTTTGGATGAGGGGGGTTAGTGTGTGTGCAATTTTGTGTGAGGGAAATGTCCCTTTTGGCTACTGGGAGAACACACTACAGGATGCACATTCCCCTTTCTAAACACAGATGATGTCAGCACCCTATAAGTACAGCAGGAGAAGGGAAGCCTCTAAGTAATGCGAATAGCGCGCTCTGCTAATGCATCCGTCTTGAGTGTCATAACATAGTTAGGTAGTCGTTTGAATCCTGCAAATGGCAAGTTTGGATGAGGGGGGTTAGTGTGTGTGCAATTTTGTGTGAAGGAAATGTCCCTTTTGGCAACTGGGAGAACACACTACAGGATGCACATTCCCCTTTCTAAACACAGATGATGTCAGCACCCTATAAGTACAGCAGGAGAAGAGAAGCCTCCCAGTAATGCGAATAGTGCGCTCTGCTAATGCATCCGTCTCGAGTGTCATAACATCGTTAGGTAGTGGTTTGAATCCTGCAAATGGCAAGTGTGTGTTTGGATGAGGGGGGTTAGTGTGTGTGCAATTTTGTGTGAGGGAAATGTCCCTTTTGGCAACTGGGAGAACACACTACAGGATGCACATTCCCCTTTCTAACCACAGATGATGTCAGCACCCTATAAGTACAGCAGGAGAAGGAAAACCTCCCCGTAATGCGAATAGTACACTCCGCAAATGCGTCTTTCCTGAGTGTCGGAATGTAATTAGGTAGGAGTTTAAAACCTGTAAGCGGCAGGTGTGTGTGTGTGTTTGGATGTGGGGAGTTTGTGTGTGTGCATTTCCGTATAAAAAAACATGTTAGTTTTGGCAATCAGGAGATCACACTACCTGATGCACATTACCCTTTCAAAATACTGATGTTATCAGCACCCTATAAGTACGGCCAGAAAAGAGAAACTATCGAATAGTGCGCTTTGCTAATGCATCTCTCTCACGTGTTGTGACTTAGTTAGGTAGGAGAATGAATCCTGCAAATGGCAAGTGTGTGTGTGTGGGGGTAGTAGGGTGTGTATAAATGCAAGTGTGAGAGAACAGATCCTTTTGGCAAATACTACAATACACCAGATGCTGCATATTCCCCCAGTAAACACAGGGGATGTCACCACACTATCAGCACAGCCAAACAGGGCTAGTTGGCTAGTAATGCCAATAGTGCGCTCTGCTACTGTGTCTATTACCATTGTCAGAGTACAGATAGGTATGTTTTGGTAACCCACAACTGCCACGTGTGGTTGTGTCACACAGTATGACCTTGTGTGGGTCTTTGTACATAACAATGCATGCCATTGCCTAAACCAGCAATGGCATTGCACACATGATGTATGTGTGTGACACATACACATAAATACCTGTGACCTGCAGTAGTTACCATGTCTGACACATGCCTCGAGTGGATAAATGGTATTTGCAATGTATACCAATATGACTGTGTCTTACTGTGCAGGGTCCACACGTGGTATGTGTCTATACAGTGTGTGTGTATATGGTAAAAGACCTACAGCATGGGATACACATCTGGTCTGGGCCATATAGTGTACATGTAGTCGATGTACAGGTGCTGCATGTTCCCACCTGTTGTGGTAGTGGTAACATGTCATTCCACTGCAATTCAGTGACCACATGCTGTGAACCCTTCAACTAGTGTGTTGTAGCTACAGTAATGCTCACGCACAATGTTTGGCTGGATGCAGTCCAGCCATATAAACACAGTTCTTGAGACTGTCATATTGCCAGTGTTGTTATGGAGGATAGGTGGTCTTCCTGTGTATGGGAGGGTTGTGTGTGCCAGGCTATGAACCAGATGGCAGTCCGACACACTGTCAGCTGCACATGATTAGGCCCTGATGCTTTGTGCTGTGCCAACAACCTGGAGGTGTGTGTATCTGTGGAACCTTGGGATACCACCCCCCTGTCCATGTGTGTTACATGTGTAGGGGATGACAGGCATGGTATGGGGCATAACCTGTCAGTGATAGGTAACACCTGTGAGCCATGAATCAGGAATCTGGTACTGCACAGACATTGCAGTTCACCGTGCTGAGGACAGTGTCTGGTGCATGCATCTTCTGGTGTACACTGCTGTTGTTGTGTAGCAGCACTGTTAGTGGCTATGTAAACCATGTCCTGCAGCATAAGGCAGTATGGGTGTACCAAGGAGCTCTGCCATTATACATCGGGACATGGGTGTCACATGCAAGATGACCCTTGCACATCATTGTGGCTTCCCTAGCATGTAAGCACACGTTAACAGCCAGCGGATACCCTATGAATGACAATGGAGACTGAGCATAATGTAGACATACAACACCCTTCCCACATATAGTGGTAGCATACCTGGTGAGGGTATGTTGGCAACCAAGATCAGGCTCATACTGGCCTGTGCCACATGCTGAGAGATCCATTCTATGTTCCCTATCATGTAGTCCAGGGAGGTATGTCTCAGGTCAGCCATACTGGCATGGTCAATGAGTGAGTCATATGTGTCCATGCCTCTGACTGACCTGAATGCATGTGTTCTGTGGTGGACCATAGTGCCCCTGAGGCATATCACTGTGACCTTCACCAGATACAGCCTGTTGTGCGGGACCCCAGTGCAGCACCCAAGACAGGTACCTGACACGTCTGTAGCAGGTGTGTTGTGTAGCCCTACAGGCTGTGAGTGTGTGGCACAGGGGATGTGTGTGCCATGTGTGGCATGTGCTCTGTTCCAATGGAACATATGCCTGTGTGCCAGCTGCGGAGGTGTGTGATGCTCAGGCAGGATGCTATTCTGAGTCCCCACATATGCCCCAGTGTGTTCAGCATGCTGTCAGTGCGTGTCAATGTCTGACTTGTATTGTAGTCACTGTAATATATTTTATTTATTTATTTATTTATCGTACATTTGTTGACCGGGATAGTCCAACTGGGTGCATGTCCATTTCCAGGGGAGGCCCGGGGAGAAAAGCTACAAGGGTAAGCAGATACAGCATTACATAATACCAGCATTACATATTACAAACAGATTATTTACAGAGATTACATAAGTAAGCAAGTTAAACATGTTCCACAGGATAATGTTAGTCCTGAGCACAAGTCAGGATTAATTAAATTACACAGTAAACTGGTTAACAGATTTTACACATTCGAGTTAGCCAGGCTTGATACATTGACATAGCCAGTTAAGTGACAAATGTTGTTTGAGTCTAGTGTTAAATTGACCTAAGGTGGAAAGTAAGGTAATATCAGCTGGAAGTGAGTTCCAGGATCTACTTACAGAGTTTTGCAAAGAGAGAATCACTGGCTGTGTTATTAAATTTGCTAGTCTGAATTAGTAGTTTGTTAGAGGATCGAAGCGGTCTAGGATTGTTATAGGGGGTGATAATATTTGAAGTGCAGGAGTATTGTCCGGATTATAGAGGATTTTATAGGCCATAATCAGTTGGTTATACTGTATTAGGCTGGGTATTGCAAGCCAACCAAGCTGATTTAGATTGATGCAATGATGTGTCCTAAAAGGCAGCCCAGTGGCAAACCTGGCAATGTGGTTGTAGCAAATTGAGTGTTTGTTAAGGACAGTCTTGTTCATATTCGAGAGTAGAGGGGATGCATACAGAAGGGTTGAAAGAAGGTGTGAGCAAGCTATGGCACCTTTAGCTGGAGGGGTTAGGAAGGCTTTTATTCTGTAAAGTGACCCTAGTCTTTTATTGATGGCTTTGATAATTCGGTTAACATGTAGGTCACATTTGAGATTATTGTCTATGATGACACCTAACAGTTTAGTAGATGGGTCAGGGGAGATTATTGTGCCATCAGTTGATGTTATGGTAAAGGTGAAAGCGGTAGACCTACGTGTTGGTGAAATAACAGCAGTTTAGTTTATTTGGGATTTAGGATCAGACGATGTTCAGAAAGCCAGTTGTCTATTGTATTCAAGGTGGTCTGGGTAGCTGACCATAACTCTACTGGAGATGTGGTTGAGCAGATCAGAGTAGAGTCTTCAGCATATTGTATACAGCTGTCTTTTGGGATGACAGTATAAAGGTCGTTAATGAAGTTGGAGAACAGCAAGGGCCCTAGTATAGAGCCTTGTGGTACTCTGATGGTGTTAGGTAGAAGGTTAGAGAGTTTGTTCTGCCAGAGGCCAGCCTGCTGTTGACCATGCAGGTAGGATTGAAACCATTGGAAGGCTCCAGTATCTAGACAGAATGTTTGCAGGGTGTGGATTACAAGTTGGTGATCAACCATATTATATGCCTTGGAAAGATCCAAAAAGAGGGCTGAGGATATATAATTAGTGTTGCAAGTATGGTTTATGGTGTTAGTAAAGGCTAGGAAGCCTGAAGTAGTGCTGTGATGAGGACGGAAGCCATGCAGAGTGTCTGCCATTAGGCGATTTTGGATTAGGTGGTGCATGAATTGTCTATGAATAAAGTTTCCATAATCTTTGCAAGTGGAGAGAGTATAGCTATTGGCCTATAATTGGAGAATTCAGTAGAGCTGCCTCCTTTGTGAAGTGGGATTACATAGGATATTTTCCAGATGGTGGGAAATTTAGATTCTACCATGGTTCGTTTGATTAGTTTTGAGACGGGGTAAGCAATAGCATCATCTGATTTTGATAGGTACTCGGCAGGGAGTTGATCAGCAGAAAGTGTAGTGGGTTTCTCTGTTTCAATCAAGGTATGGAGAAGTGAAGTGGCGACTGGTTGGCAGCTGAATGCAAGTAGGTTTCTAGGGGTGCTACTTTCAGGACCAGGGGAGCTAGGAGGTAGATGGCTAGCTAGGGCTTGAAATGTCTCAGTAAAGAATTGGTCAAAACTATCAGAAACATCTTCAGGGGTTTTATCAATAGTAGCAGCAGGGATTGGGGTTGAAGTTTGTCCAGGATGTAGTATATATGACATGCCACCTGACAGGGTATGGCATTACTGGGTTCAGAGAGCCCAGTCCCCAGATTGGCTGTGTGGTAGCATCCCACACATGTGTTGTACGTTCCTGGCCAAGGGTGATGGCTGACTGCATACATGTGGCAGCTGTGACATTGCCACATGACTCACATAAACCACAACTGGACCATAGAGGTGATTCACAAGTTACCTTTGCACATGCTACCCTAGTAGTGTGATTGCCATGGTGAGTACCAACACATAGGGCCAATGGGGAACAACATACTGAAGGTGTGTATGTGTGGGTGTACCGCTACTGTTTCATAGCATTGGCATATATGACTGCACACGTGGGTAAATGCCAGGTAAGACATGTGCAATGTGTCACAGGCAACGTACATGTGTACAGGACAGACAGTGACGTTCTGTCATGTGTAAAGTTGACATACGTATCGTACGCTATGCACATGTCACTAGGAGTCTACAGAAGCACTGTAACTCTGCATTGCAGGTGTAAGCAGTGTTCCAGGGAACCCCAAGCGAACATGCATGCAAACAAAGCTACAGTAAACAGGGCTGGAAGTAGTGCATTGTACAACAAAGAAGGGGTAACAATAACAGTAAGTAACAATGCAAATATGTAGGCACTATCAACATGTACCCAGGAATACACAGCGCAGATGCCCATGGTAGAACTGATATTATGTCATAGTTATTTGTGATTTGGATTACATTGGTACTGCACACATATCTACATGTGCGAACATCCACATTGCATAGTCGTTGTGGGCAACTTGACACCATTACTGGACATGTCCACCATTGCATATCACTACTTGCGTTGGCTTTCCCCCTGTGCTACCCATGTATGCGGCTATCTGTTGACAACCTTACCACCGGCATGCAATTATGTGCAGCTGTTACACTTTGGTATGTACTATGGGTGCAGATAATTCAGGACATTCATACAGTTACTGCAGCAGGCATGCTGGGATATACACACAGTCGTAGCAGCACACTGTACTGTTACCAACATGATACTACTAATACACTTCTATGTAGTCACCCTGTGCATCAGCAACATGTTTACCTGTTCCCGCAATGATGTTGGAGATTGCAGGAGGTGGCACAGTGTCATCATATGCACAGGGTGTGGATTAGGTATGCCTGAGTCAGCCACTGATACCACCAATTGACATGTGTGTGTATGTGTGTTGGTGAGGGGCAGCAGTACAGGGTGGGGCAGTGTTGGTGCAGTGTGTGAGTGTATGTGGTCGCCCTAGGTGTTAACATTTTGCATGTGTGTATGCATGCACACAGTTCCACCTCATGGCTGCCATATACAGGGGTTTGTGGACAGCCACAGACTGCACCTGGCAGGTCATACAGACCAGTGTCTGTGGGCACGGACACGGTACCTGTGCCTGGCAGGGGTGCTACGGACCGTACCAAGTACTAAGCCAGACTGGGTACTGTCATCAGAAGCGGGAGTGTGTTGACTGGACACAGGACCCTGTTGGGACTGTCCAGAGCCACGTGCACGTGGTCTCCTGGGGCGTTCTGATGACAGCACAGACCCATTGCTGGGGCTGCTGCTGGCACTATGGGGGCATGCGCGAGCCTGTTGTCGTCCGCGCCGACTGCCAGCTGCTGCTGTTGCCGGCATATGGCCACTTCGATGCCGCAAACGCCCACCATTGCCCTGGCTCATGGACATTTGGTTGTGGAACTGCTGTAATATATCCCCACAACGTCTGTCTATGACATCGGTGAAATTACGGATAGCATCCGCAATGTCACGCATACTGTCTGTCATGGCTGTGCGACATGCTCTCAGCTCCCTCAGACCCTGTCTGGTGTACCTTTCCATACGCGACTGTGCCTGCATGACAGTCCGAAACATAGCTGAGGTTGACAGACCTCTTTGGGCACGTCGGCCAGAGGCAGTACGCCCACAGATGCTCCCACGAGAACCCATGGGCAACTGTCTGTGTGGTACCATTGGAGGACCCTGCCCATGGCTGCTGTGTGGGGATGCATGTGCCACAGGTACCACATTACCCTGGTCTATGCCCACTGTATCCTGTCCATCACCTAGGGACAATGGTGACAAAGGATGTACTGGCAGGATGACTGTGCACAATGATGGGGTTGACAGCTGTGTACTGTCAATTGGCTGACCAATGGCGGACCCTGACACACCTTCCTGTACCATTACACAAATATCATCATTACCAGTACCCGTGGCACAAGATTCAGGTTCCCTGCTGCAGGTCACCAGAGCAGCACCAGAACCTGTGGGAGGAAGACAGGAAACACAGTTTACAGTCTCCAAACATTGTTACCAGTGATGCACTTCTGCACACATGCACACATGCACACATGGACACATGCACACATGCACACATGGACACAGGCACACATGCACACATGGACACAGGCACACATGCAGACATGCACACGTGGACACATGCACACAGGCACACATGCACACATGTTCACATGCACACAGGCACACATGCACACATGCAGACATGCAGACATGCACATGTGGACACATGCACACATGGACACATGCACACATGCACACGTGGTCACATGCACACATGGACACATGCACACATGCACACGTGCACACATACACACATGCACACATGCACACATGCACATGTGGACACAGGCACACATGCACACATGCACACATGCACATGTGGACACAGGCACACATGCACACATGCACACGTGGACACAGGCACACCTGCACACATGCACACATGGGAACAGGCACACCTGCACACATGCACACATGCACACCCCGCAGTATACAGACAGAGCACTACTGAGTTACACTACTGTTACTAGCATTATCAGGACTATTATAGGTTATGTTAAACACACTCACCAGCATGGATGGCCTGCCTTGCTGTAATCCCGGAGGGACCTGCAGAAATGATGAGATTAATGTCAGTGGGCACAACTGTGCCATTGATATTGCATATGATACAGTGTACAGAACAGTCAAGTGTACATATGGCATATTACCTGCACGCTCCATGTCGTGCTGCTGTGTGGAACCAGCCTCCATCATAATGCAGGTGTACTGCTGTTGCTGTTCCGGGGCTGGAGCCACAACACTTAGGAGTAGCCCCTCCAGTCTGGTGAGGGGGGATGTGTGGCCACCCCACCTCCTGTGGCAACCTGTTGCCTGTGGATATCTGATGCATGCTGACAGACACTTCAGATTAAATCACTGCAGTGATGTTGTACCTGCTCATATGTCCTGTTATGCGTGCCAATATCATTTACCCTACGGACAAGGTCTTGCCACAGTGCAGCCCTCTCCTGCTGATTCTGACTGGTGCGGGAAAACAGGATGTCATACTCCCGCACCAGGCTCTGGTGGATCTCCTCGTCTTCCACTACAGAGTAGGTGGGATTACACTGATGCGCCATCTCCCTGGAAGAGAACACAAACAGGATATCAGCAGACTATGTTAGAAATATATGGCACACATACTATACATGATACTCATGTGTAGTGATATACTACTACTCCCATATGTTGCATGTGTGTGTGTCGTGGTGGATACACAGGTAGCATGGCCAGATATCAGTGCTCAGCCAACACCTGTGCAACAATACCTGCCACATTCCACACAACATAGTAGCATGCCCCATCGGTCAGCACACACTGACAGGTCCAATGCACAACCTCACTCTGGGGGTTCATCCCAAGGTACTGTATGTGGGACGCCATCCACTACTGTGATGTGGACAGAAGTTACTCAGCCTGGATATACATATCCCACCACCACCACCAGCACAGTAGACTACTTTGATATGTATGTGATTAGACAGTTATTCACTTGCTGGGACTGTGATGGTATCCATGCAGCACACTGGGCCAGTGGAAGCCACAACCCACACTGCTGACCCCTTTGCAAATGCTTACCATGGACATGCCACAGATTGCATGGAACTTGCACACACATTTCTAACCCAGACCCTATGCACAAAGGTTAGGCATCCTGTCCGGTGGACCCCAGACAGAGGCAGATTGTATAACAATAGCAGGAGGCTACTGCAGGACAGAGCACATTCACATTAAGGGAAGGCATCTGTGGTCAGCACTGGTACTATGCTACAGTCCTTCATAACAACGGCCACAGCCTACTCTGGGAGGGAAATGGCCACAAACACTATGGATGACCACAAGGTCTTCTTCAGTTATGTTACACATATGGACCACATGCCTCAGATATGCTCTGTGTTAATACACACCTACTTAACATTCACCAAACACACGGATATTGGCAACAGTCTTGCAGACAGGTTCGGTGCACGTATCCCCCCTCCTTCTCCCCCACCAGTTGAAATATTTATCACAGCTGTATGTAACCTCCCTATCATCTCACATGTCCAGGTGAGGGCCGCCCTCAGCAGAGCAGAACACACAGCATCACTGTGACCTCATGGTATCCCTGGATATGTGCTACCTGCACTCTGAGAGGACATACAACCGCATATAACACTGATGATTTATCTTGGCCATACTACAGGATATGTACCTGGACAGTGGCATACAGCGACAGTGGTCCCACACCACTAAGGAGGCACCTCGACTGACCCTGGGAACTACCACATCATATGCATAACCGGCCTGGTCTGCTAAGCTATGGAATTATGCATTATGGGATGCATATGCAGTGATATCGGGTACCTGCAGACACTTGTTCCCAGCCAGTGTGCCTTTGTGATGGGCTGATCCTGCCTTTTGAACCTGGCTGACCTTTCAAAGCAGTCACTACAGCCATTGCTGGGGGCAACGCACAGACAACTGCTGCCAGGATCATGGCCTAAGACTGATTGACATGTAATGTATGGTCATCCCCTTTTGTTGGAACTACGTACACACAACATATCACATGGACATACCTATAGATACAGACCTATGACACATTTGGAGGCTTCACAGTATGCACACTATTAACCTGCTACTTTGTATTACCTGTGTTTGTCGCAGCTGGTTGCGTTACCACTGCTTCTGCTTGCTGCTGCTACTGTCACTGCTGACAGCTTAGAGTCACAGAGACAGTGTATAATTTTTTTTTTTGTACTCTCTCTCTCTCTCTCACTTTTCTCTCTCCCTCTGTCTGCTTCCAGACAGTGCAATGAATGTATTGCATGTGTGGAGTGTTAGTACTGGATGCTTTTGTAGGTATCTGCATAGGTCCATGTGATGGCCTCTGCACCAATTGTAAGCCAGCATTTGCTAATTGCATACAGCCAGTTGTGTACTGATTGCAGTTCTCACTGTGATTTCAGGTCAGTGCTATAAAAGGGTATGTGGGATAGGCATTGCCCTTTCAGATTGTAAGGGCGGGGACCATGCTGGTATGCTGTGGACAGTGTTCTGTGAGTGTAAAGGTTAGTATCTCTCTCATGATTCAGGCTGTGTTGTAGATTCACATTTCTCCATTCCTCTCTCATGTTCCCTGTAGTACGTGTGTATGCACAATGACTCCTACAACTATATATAGATATATATTTATATATATATATGTACATATACATACATTTATATATGTACTTTAACTGACATTATTACCTACAAGCTACTAACTAGCATGGCTGTTTGTGTTCACACACTACTATTATGGGAATCCAGTAGTTTTGACAGTAATTCTACATGACATGCTTTGGGTACTACACATCCTATATTCCCTTTACATTCATCCCTACTATTACATGTTATATTTATTTTAGCACAATGTTCTTGTATAAGAGTCATGGCTTAGTGGTAGGTCATACAGACTAGTATTTGCAAGGTCCTGGGTTTAGGACTCACAGTGGGATTTTATTTTGCTTTTGAACTGAGTACAGGACCTGTCAATCAAAGTGACTAAGGCAATTTTAAGCAGTTGTAACCGGGTTAGCGCTGGTTTGCACGGAGCTCACGCATGCGCACTGGTGTTCAGCTCCGCGCACACACGCTTACAACCACTTAACAGTGCTTACTCTGGCGCACACCCGCGCTATTTTCTTTGAAAGAAATGAAAATGGGGAGACAGGAAAGTGGTGAAAAATGGGTCACAAAGAGGGTAAGACAGTAGGGAAACAAGCTTGGGATTTACAGGAGGGATGTAGGTAAGGCCCATAGCTGCCCATTTCTTCATCAGCAACAGCTGTGCATATGTATGTAATTTGGTGTGACATTTGAAACCTTCCACCCCTGAGAGAGGTGTCAGGACAACAATAATATTTGTTGTACAGCCAATTGTAATTGATAGATTCCATGTCCAGCAGACGTGTGCGGAATGGGCAGCTATGTATGGGGCGTAATTTTTTTGTGGGTACAGAGTGCCCTTTTTTTTTTTTTTTTTTTCAGGTGAGAGTGGTATGTCAGGTGAAGGAAGTCGGTACAGCTGGGGAGGTAGGTTGGGTAGGTAAACAGACAAGACAAACAAGACGCATACAGGGGCGGTGTATGACACGTGTGGGGGGTTACACAATTGACGGGGATGGAGGTTTGGATATCCAGAGCCCATGAGCCCACAGATGGCAACAGTGGAACTGATATCCCCACCCATAGGCAGTTGCCACTGTTCCTTCACTGCCCAGGACAGGGCTGTGCTGGGGGCTGTGTAGGCTGGGCAACAGGCATGCCTGTTAGTTGTGCCACCTGTGCCTCAAGCTGGCGTAGGGGCTCGAGAACAGAGTCCCAAATCTCCCTAAGCACCACAGTCCGGACGCTACGGAGGGTGAGTGGTGGTTCTCCTCCGGCCACACTTGCAGAGGGGGGGCGAGCCCCATCCCCCGCAGCACTTCCACCCGCAGGTGGCACAGGGCCACCGGAGGAGGGTCCAGACTCGGCACTAGTGCCAGGTGCACTCGCCAGCTGAGGTGGGAGAGGTGGGTCCGCTGGAACCCGCCTTCCCTGTCGTCCTATGTTTTGCATTATGTCATGACAGTTTGGATTAGTGACATATAATACCATTCACAATTAGTTGTAACAGCATGCATTAGTATTCCCATTAACCAAACACCCAGATATTCACACCATTGAACAGCATGCATAACACATGCATAATTTGAACAGCAATACACAGTCCAACAACATGCAGGGTTAATTGATGGCAACAGGCCATCAGGTTTGGATGTATGAACAGGGCAGATGCATCAATGGACATGCAAATATATATGACCCAACAGGACAAACGTCCAGGGGTGTTAATTGTGATTGCACATACCATTTTCACGTGGAATGGGTTATATGTGGTTATAGGGTGGGGTGAAGAAAATAATATTAACACCTTCAAATATCAATACATATGCTGTACATTTCTAATAGCTACAGATATATACACACTACTGTTCTAACTACAGTTTCCTATATGATAACTATTTCAACTTGGTGATAGGACTGTTAATGCAACATCAATATACATTTTATTGTTCTTCATACACATTCATATCTAGCTTTGTTCAGCTACATCATCCTGCTACATTTGGTTTATATAGCTGTAGACAAGTGTGGATATTTGGTATATCAGACAATCATCCTATCTGCATATTGCAGACTGAGAGCAACATATCCAGATTTTGGGATACACATTCCAGATGCAGCAACACTTTGAACAGATTTCGCTGTTTGGTTTTGATTCTCACATGCATTTCATTCTGTCTTGACTGCAGTATACTTTATTCAGGGGTTATTACTACTGTATTGCTGGATTCATGACACTTTCTCACACTCTCTCACTTGCTTTCATTTTACTATTCAGGATGGTACTTACTTCTAGGCTTTATTGACATGTTTTACCTGTAGTTATTACAATCCTTTCCAGCAGTCTCACTTCTGTCATGTTTCAGTATTTCAACAGGGATATATTTCACACATGTGATTTCATAATCTTCTGCAGCTATACTTTTGAGCCTGCTGCAGGTTGTGTACTATTTTCTTACAGGTGGGGCATTTTTATTTCAGAATTTATGTCAGACATTTTCATTTTTCAGTTTAACTTACAGGCTGAAACACACTTTTGTAATCAAGCAATACTTGCAGACACTTTCACACTGTTACTTGCACATTTTATTCCTTAGTGACTACACTGCACTCTTTTGCTGACTGTCATACTTTTATATTTCTTTACAGTTACTGGTAGTGGATTACTGACCTGCCTGGTGGCGCAACCGCACCAGCCTATTGCCATAGGCTCTGCGGTTCGTAGAACGGACACCTGCAGCTGTAATATAAATGAAGTAATATTGGAATACACATCTCCGTAATATCAGCTAGTTTAATTTCTTACATACATAATTAAATGTAACTTAGTAGTGGGGCGTTGGGCATTTGCCGGGCCTCCTGGATCCAAAGGTTCAGTTGGTCCTGCTTGGGTCTCTTCAGGTCTGCATGGTGGTGACGGACCTGCTCACCAGTCCTTGGAATCTCTGTGGCACTGGTGAGATCATGAGCCAACCGGTCCCACGCCTCAGCTCTGTATGCTCCCCAGAGGACCTCGCCCTGCATGAGTTGGGCCTCATAATTGTGGACTAGGAGCCAGACCATGTACCTGGACTCCTCAACGCCCCACCTCTGTGCTCGAAAGCAACTACCCTCTCCTACTCCTGTCATTCTGCCTGCATTTCAGTTCTACAATTGTTTATGCTGTGTATTCCCGCCTATGGGGCTTATATACTCCTTTTTTCCCGCAACATATCTGTGATTGGCCATTTTGGAATTGTATCAACTTCAGTAAACCTGCATTGTCATGCTCCAGTTTGCATTCATTCCTATATATTAGCTATTATTGCATTTCTAGGTACTGCTGTCATGGCTTAGTGGTTTGGTACCTTGACTATGGTGTATAGTTTCCTGGGTTCGAACCTGGCCACTGCTTTTTATTTTTCATGACTGTCTAGACATGCTGAGGGGTGTGCCTGTGTAAAGGCAGTTTTGATACGGCTTGCTCAACGTTGCCCGTCGGTTAGCTTGTTTGCACGGTGCGCAGCTCCGCGCAAACGGGGTACGCTGGTTTAAGCCTCATTTGGCTATCGGCACGCATATTACGCTCAGCTGAGCTAGGGGCACTTAAATTCAGCGTGTTAAACCACTGCTCAGCTATGAGCACTCATTTTGCACCAGTTAAACCACTGCTCACGTACGGGCAGATGCACTCACCCTGTTAAACTGTAGCTCAGCTATGGGCACATCTGGCATTTTTTATTCTTTTGTTACCTCACATTTCTTCAATATAAATGGGCTATTTCATTACATTTTACATAAAATGTGGTTTTATGTGTACATATTTGTCAGGGACTTGTTTCGTGCTTATTTTGCTATAAATAAAAATTGGTGTTGTGGGGGCTCGAACCATGAATGCCTGCTCTTCAGCCAACATCTCTAGCACTACGCTATTGCTTCCTGGCTTACTTTGCATATTTAGTTCTTATATGCTTTCCCACTGACTGCTAACGGTAGCTGCTTCTGCACGCCAGCATAAAAGCGCACTCACAGTTAAACTTTTTTACAATTTAAAAAAATATATAACGTGTTTATTTATATGTTTTCTGTTCATAGTCTGTGGGGGCATGTGTTGTGTTGTGTTTATTCACATTTCCGTGGACTCTGTCGTGGGTGTTTACTTTGGGCACTTTTACTCTTCTGGGGGTGTGTCCGCTTACAGGGCTCGGCCTACGGACACGCCCCCTACTGTCTTACATGGACCGTGTTAGCCTTAGGTGTGATTCAGCATGCTCTCATGAATATGCAAAGCATGCTGACATCACTCCGTTTAACTGCAGCCTCCGTGTATGAGTTATAACTCTTACACGGAGGCTTCATAAATCCTGCCCACAGAGATTTGTAACGCAGCCCTGAATTCAGCACTAACCTGAAAACTGGATATACTAGCTTAGAAAGGCAGGAAACAAGTATATATGTATATATATATATATATATTTATATATATATTTTTTTTTTCCAGAAAATAAAGCAGATACACTCAAAAAAACACTTTAAATGCACAGAAAAGGATACTTATTGTTATATATCACAGATCAGAGTTGTAGTCAATGCCCCTAGTAATAAAGTAGGAAGAAACACAAATACAGTAAAAGCAGCTGAATAAAGTGCAATTTATATATATATATATATATATATATATATATATATATATATATATATATATATATATATATATAAAACAATAGAAGATGTATTTTGTCTCATACCTTCACTGGCTCATGTTGCCATCAGTGCCAAAGAGCATTGTGTGTGCTCCTTTCATTTCTTCCACATTGTAGCCACCATCGGCATCACCTTTGGAGCTAAGGAGTTGCCATTCACCACCAGGTGCATACCCCATTGCTGGATTCTTTGACTATTGATAACTCCAGCTGATATGCTGGGCTTTTTCACTGAAGTATCAGATACTTCATGTATCCTCTCTGGAAAAGGAAAGCACCAAGCTTTCTCTGGAAACAGCCAACCTACACTGACTTCTATGCACCACAAGCACAGACCACCAAAGATGCAGACCTTTGTGTTTGTATAGCGCCATTTAGCGCTGTACTTACAGGAGTAACAACATCTCTACAGGGCACAGAACTGATGTAAATGGCACTGTACTTACAGGAGTAACAACATCTCTACAGGGCACAGAACTGATGTAAATGGCACTGTACTTACAGGAGTAACAACATCTCTACAGGGCACAGAACTGATGTGGATCGTTGTATCACTCAGATACATTCAGTGCCACCTGCATGCATAATAATGCATTCTAGGATGGAATTATTTCATCAGAATATACATCCTACTACACCCTGTCACACTTGGTTGTTTATGCTAAAACAGGGTTAAAAAGCAATACCTTTTTCTGGAAAACACACACACACACACACACACACACACACACACACACACACACACACACACACACACACACACACAAAATTACAGGGTTTTAAACCACTTATAAATCTCTTTGGCACTGACAGGAAATACTTTGTCCCTTCTGCTGCTGCCGCTGGCTGTGCCACAATACTGCATCAGATTAAACAATCATTTTAAGAAAGGAATTTGTTCAGTATAAGATAAATAAAGAAATGGTTTTCTAAAGCCAAAAGTACTCAGACTATACCGTTGATAACATCTTACATGCCAGTCACAGCATAAACATTTGAGAACAAGTGAAAACAAATACATTCAAGAACATATCAAATGACACTGGCTGAAGTTTAACACAATAAAGAAGACGGACATGCCATCACTCTTAAAGTCCAGTAATCCCAAAATATACCTAAGCAAAAATGTATCTAATGTCTAATTCCTGAAAACATGTGTTTGATGTGTGGTGCACGTGCTAGCCATTCAAGAAGGATGCCAAGCATTGCACTAAGAGAGCTGTCATTTGTTAATACACTTCACTCTTGCAAAACGTGTAATTACTGCAGATTTAAATCTTATGTAGAATTCAATAAAAATGTGTGGGAGAATATCCTAAAAGCATCACAGGTCTCACAGAATAATCAATACGACTTACATAAAACAAATTATTTCACACTTGGACAATGCAGTGGTATTTGTCAGATTTCCAAGTTGACCTGCAGGACCAAAACTAAGCCTTGTTTTTACAGCTTCTCATGCAATGAGTTGTGTGTGACTTTTCACATGGGGGAGGAGGAAAGCAAGGGTTTCTTACAGAATTCGGCTAATATATAAACCTCATTTAATCTGAATTATTTCCTTCATACTATGCTTAAGCTAAGGTCACACTGCACTGTCTGCATTCATTTATATACTATCCCAATTGTTTTGTAAGTGATTTAATAATAGGATGTATGGACATTACATGTTAATACACACCAAACAGTCCTGATAAGTAAACTTCAGTAGTTAGCACACTTTGTCTCTCTGTAATTTAAACTTTACCCTTCATGATATGTTGCAGCTCTTTGGGTTCAGATATCCTTTACCCCAAGCTACCATGGAAAACACTGTGTGTTTAGCATAGACAAAAAGTGATGGTAAAGAATATGTCTGGCGTTAAGAGTGACAACAGTCTTGTTAACAAACTATACAAAATTCAGTCTGTGTTATGTGGGGGTAAGCATAGTGGACAAGGAGAAGAACAGGGTCAGGGTACTGGTACTGTTTGCAGTCTTTTCACTGAAAATTTAGAGCATAGAACAAAAGTCAAATAGTAACGCAGACAAAAACATTATGCTGGCCTGCTTGTTCAGCAAGGGAGGCTTTTGGGAAATCTGAGAGGGATTCACAGAGATTCACAGAGTAATGCAGATGAGAGTGTAAGACAAGCACTGAAGGGAGATAAACTCAAGAACAGCACCTGGCTCAGTAAGATAAGGGATACAATAACTTCATAAAACACTAGGTGTACCTACAGATTTTTTAGTAACCCTGACTTGGCCAGTAGAAGCAGGCGAGACCGATGAAGAAAAGTCCCTAACATATTATTTGTAGTTTCCTTTATTTCTAAAAAAATATTTTATCTAATAGTTTCATATCTGAACCCCTAGACAAGTTATGAGGGGGTCTGTAGTGAAGTGCCCAGACAAATGATCTGTTTAAGTCCATATAACTGTGGCAGAACATATACACTGAGGTTAGAGTTACACTTGGCTAAGGGCTGGAAATGTTGGACAGTTATTACTGACAAACTGGTGATAGTGATTAATAAAGAAAAACAATATAGGATCATCGAATCATAGGAAGTTACTCAGCTATTGGCCCTGAGGCCCTTATAAGCTTAGCCAATAGTTTAGACCATATATAGACAAATCATCACCTGATGCCCCTGCCCAGCAGGCACATGCTTGGAATCCCAAGGATGTATTTTCTATTTCCCATCCAGTTATGCAGGTTGCACTTAAAAAGGGGTAAAGAGGTACTCTGCTTGACGTGGAGAGGGAGTCTATTCAACAGATGGGGGTGTCTCTGGGACACAAATCTGTCCCGCCAACAAGTCTTATTGATATCACAGACCAGGTTGAGGCCATGTGTATGGGTTACTTGAGTGGAGCTTGACTTGCGGTTATGCAGCAGTCCCATTAAGGCAGGGTCTGAGATCACCTTGTATGCCAGACAGAGGTTACCTCTGAGGAGTCTGTATGAAACAGAGTAGAGGGACAGGGCTTTTACTTATCTGTGTATGGTAGATTTTTGAGGCTCTGGCTTCTCCTGGTGAGGAACTTCTATGGTCTCTCCAGCTGTTGCAAGAGCTTTGCGAGGTACATGCCAAATGGGGAGTTGTACTCAATAATGGGCCTTATAAGGGAAGAATACACGGATGTTATGACCTCCTTGTCCCTGGATAAGATACCCTTACTTATGAGGTGGGCCATGAAGAAAGCTTTCTGTACAATGGAAGCAACATGGTGGTCAAAAGTCAGGTTGCTATCAATCTGGGTGTCCAAATCCCTCACAACTGACTGCGTGCTTAGGACATTGTTATTAATGTGATAATTTGTGGGGACGTTACTCTCCCCAAAGGGGGTGATGATGCATTATTTTTTGTATTCAGCTTGAGGACATGTTTGTGGCACCAGTCATTTGTTTGGGTGAGACCCTCTTGGAGGATGTCCGCATCACTAGGGGAATTGATGACCACACCCAGCTTGCAGTCATCTGCAATCTTGGTCAGCCATAGCCTATTGGTTTTGGCCTGCACCTCAGAAAAGTATATCGCAAATAACAGAGGCCCCAAGACCGAACCCTGGGGTACACACTTGATAAGGGTCTACTGCTTGAGGTGGCTTCCCCTACTTTGACTAGGTGGGGTCTATCAGTGAGCCAGTTAGCTACCCATCTGGTAACATATGGATTGATGCCTAGTTGAGAGAGTTTATCTATTATGCCCAAATGGGGAATAGTGTTGAAGGCTTTGGCAAGGTCAAGGTAGGTGGTGTGCACTGCCTTCCCCTCGTCTATGGCTTTGGTGTCTCAAAAAAGTCGACCAGATTTAACAGATATGACCTCCCCTTGATGAAGCCAAACTGTGTGGGATCAAGTGTTTGGAGGTTGCTAATATCCTTGTTAATGAGGTCCATGATAATCCGTTCCATGGCCTTGCAGATGAGGCTAGTTAGACTGATGGCTCTATAATTTCCCAGATCGGTGGACACTCCACCTTTGTGTAAAGGGATGACAGTGGCAGTTCTCCACTTAGGTGGGACAAAACTGGTACTCAGGCTTTGGTTGAATAGGGTGCCTAATGGTGCTGCAAGTTCCTTCCTGAGTTCATGTAGGATGCAGCCTGGGATGTTATCGGGTCTCATGGAGGGTGTATGTTTTGTCTTTGGGAGAGCAGCGATGACCTGATCCCTAGATATAAGGGAAAAGGGGCAGGTACTGGGAATGTCCTGATTTACTGATGGGGGGACAGAGGGGTGAAATTTTCACTGAATCTGTCAGCCAGCAAGTTTGCTATATCTACGGCATTTGTATATGTGATGTCCTTGATCACCAGTTCTGAACAGATCTAGGTGCTACCTTTGAGATTATGGATGTATGTGAAGAAGGCCTTATGACTGTCTCTAATAGATGTGCCCAATTTGGACTCGATGTTTGCTTTGCAGGATTTCACTAGTGCTCTTATTTACTTGTTTAGGCTAAGGAGAGATTTCTTCCAATTGGGTACCTGCTCCTTCTTGGTCCTGGACAGCAATTTTTTTTCTTTTGTTATAGAGTTTATTTATTGCAGATGTCCACCAGACAGGTTTACTCTTCCTTGCAGAGGATGAGTTAGTCCTGTCAGGTATTCCTGATTCCATGCATCTATATAAATGTTCATATAGCAATTTGATATAGTTTTGGATACTGGTGCCAGTTCCTAGAGAGGAGGGGGCTGTGAAGCTGTTTATACCATCCCTCAGGAATCTGTAATCAGCTTTGGAGAAGTTTTTTTGTTTGACCCTAGCTAGAGGGGGGTTGGGAGAGATGGTGACTTCGAACGTGAATGCTTTATGGCCAGATCTTACAAGGGAGGATGATACTGCAGGGCTTCTGCATTGATTACTCATGTTGGTTAATACCAAGTCCATGATATTATCACCACTTGTGGGAGTATTGACTAGCTGTTCCAAAGCATTTGCATTGACAAAGCATGGGCATTTGTGTTTCGGCATGAGTAATTCTTCCAGTCTAAGTTTGGCTAGTTACAGACAGACAGTATCAGGGTTAAGGGTTGTATCTTGATAGATTCAAAGAGGTCTAGATAGGTAGTTTGGGCATCTTGAGTCAGATTTGGGGGCCAGTAGCTAGTTATGATTTGTATAGGGGGTCTTGTCAATGGTTAACTGCACCTGGAGTGTCTCCTGTGCATCATACTGGTTGACCAGCCTGGAGGTGTGTATGTCTTTAATATATATTGAATAAAAAACAGGATTCCAACCAAATGCCTATGATCCAGAGTTGTCGTCAGCACCACGCATCCAAAAAGCTCGGACACCAAAAGTAAAATAATCCTCTGTTTTATTTTAGAAACACAACTGTACACCAATTATAAAATCTTACAGTTAGATAGGTGAGACGACTGAGACAAGCTTGGCAGCTAGGTCATTTGAGACAGCTGACATGAATAAGACAAGCTTGGCAGCTAGGTCATTTGAGACAGCTGACATGAATAAGACAAGCTTGGCAGCTAGGTCATTTGAGACAGCTGACATGAATAAGACAAGCTTGGCAGCTAGGTCACTGGACTGAGCAACTATGAGCTTCCAGGTTTATGGCATTCAATTAGCAGCTCTTCTATCATGGTTCCTGGTCCTGGTTTTCATTGTGACAGCTGGTCATTATCTTACTACTTGGGATTGTTGCTGATCGCTGAGGTTTACTGCAGAGCTTTCTGTGGTTAGTTGTGTCCAGTCAACAGCTGCTACTGGTGAAGTGCTGATTGTTGCTGTCAGAAGCAAAGTCAATTTTGTCCCACACACTCAGGTCATGTCATGTCATGGCACTGTGCTGGATTTTGGTTGGTCGTCTTTGCACTTGGAACTGCATTTCATCTATCAATGGCTGAACAGACATCCACACTGCAGCTCTCTGATCTTGTTAAGAGTGTTGTTGAATCAACAAGAGGACAATAAACGAATTGTTATAATAGCTGTTATTTTGTCATGCTCACAATATCCCGTCATTGCTATTTCTGCTCTAATCATTGGTATTCTTTTCAGTGGAGTGTTTTTAATATTTTCATTTTTACTCCTTTTATCATTATTTCTGCTTCAAATATTGTATTTTGCCTATTTCAGAGACATCTTTGTATTTTACAGCTTCCATCATTACCATTTCTGTTTTAAGCTCTGCAATTTGTTTTGAGGGACTTTATTTTCCTATATTTTCATTTCTACTTTTTAATTTTACCATTTTTGCTTCAAGTATTGAATTTTGTCTGTTTCAGAGACTCCTTTGTATTATATTATTTTAATTCTAAATTTTAAGAGACTCCTTTGTATTATATTATTCTTTTAATTCTAAATTTTAAATCTGTAACTTGTACTGTCATTCACCACCCCTGCTTGATTATTTGCCTGCTTATGAGAATATGTTTATCTTAGCCATTTTATTTATTTATTTCTTTATTTTATTTATTGCTACTATTTCAACTTGTCATTTTAATAGTGTTTTTAAATCATCTAGTAGTTATGTATATTTTTTGTCTTTTTTCTCAACAGTCTAACATGATGCCAGTTTATAGCCGATTATCATTATTGGCCTTACTCCTACATTCAGCCTACCCAGCCTGTCTGTATCTGCATTTCACATATGTAGATGTAAGCACCTGCTGCATAAACATTGGGGAGCCACCTAGGTTGGTCTTCACTTGGCATCCTTAGATGCCTTCTGATGGAGGAGCAAGGGGCAAGGGGTCTAAAATTACTTCCTTGTGGACAGCTCTCAGAGACCTTGTCTTCTTACATTTCCCAGGTTCTCAGTTTCCATCAGCAGCAGGAAAGAGGGACACAATCTCTTATTGTCCCCTCTTAGGGCTGTATATTCCAATGGTCTATACTCAATAAAATAAATATAATTTCTGATCTGTTGCACAATATTGACCATTCTTTTATAACTGAGACCCTATTAGAAGGTTAAACTAGAACACACATGACTGCTGCTATCCCATCTTGACTCTTGGATATGTCTAGTGGGAGTAGAACTGGTGGGTGAGCTTGCAGTCTGTGGCAGTGTCAAACTAAGGCTGACTAAGGTTGACACTAGACAGTCCATCTCCTTTAAACGTGTCCTAGTTGTAGAAGCAAGCGGTTTCTTCTCATCTACCATCCACAAGGTTGTACAAGGACTTTCCTAAAAAAAATTCTTTGACTTTCTCATTTCACTCATTTATGGTCACCAGCAGTGCATTGAGCTGGGTGATTTTAATAACTGGGTTGGTGATTTGTCAGTATCTCTTACCGATAAATTTAGTTGTATCAGGACAGGTTCAGGTTGGTACTTCTGTATCTCAAAAATGTGGGTATATATTGAACTTGAATTTTCTAATGGATGTGACATCCTCAGACTTGGTGATGGTACTAGTTGTATGGTCAGACCACTACCTGGTCCATTTTGGTCTTGACTTGCCACATTACTTTCCCCACGGATCTTGAATTCAAGGCTGTTTGTAATACTAAGCATATTAGTGCTGAACATTTTTTTTGTACGCTCCTTCAGTTCTTGCCAGTGAGTGGTTCTGATTCATTGGATGCTGTGATTAGACACTATCCCTGACACTGGACACCTTGGCCCCAGGTCATGTTCACCCAGTTTCTACAAAAAAAAGACATGAAGCATGGTATGACCATAATCTTCATTTTATACTTAAAGCTGTGCATGGGCTGGAGTGTCATTGATGTTGAGTGAGATTATGGAGTGACAGGCTTGATGAACATCATTCTGTTTATGTGATAGATGTTTTCCAAAAAAAAGCTGAATGTCTGTCTAAAGAGGTCTCTTTTAACAGTTAATCAAATATCCATGCTTTTTCATGTGGTAGAAAGGCTGTCCCTCCCCATCTTTCTGACAATCAGAAGAGCTTTACCCAGCTCAGAATGTGAGTCTGTTGCTTAATTTTTTTGCTGAAATGATTGCCTCATTAGATTAACTCTTCCTCCAGCTAATCCCAATGGTGTTGCAGTAACTCTGTCTTGGTTGGTGTTCGATATTCCTGATTTGGATTGGTTCAGCACTATTATCTTTAGAATAAGATAGAAATCTTATGGGCTAGATCCCTATTTAAAAAGGCTGGTGATGGCCAGTTTTGATGAGCTGGGTCCAGTAATCTATCAGATTCTGGTTACTTCATTGAGGAACAGGATCTTTTTATCAGCCTTGTGTGTGTGGATATATGTAAGTGCACCCTAACTCGGGTCCTCAAGAAAACATCCTTTGGCTTAAATAATGTAGACAACTTAAGCTTTTTTGGAAAGCTATTGAAAATGTGATCTATAAACAACTGGAGACCTGTCTTACATTTAGTGGAGTAATGGATCCATTTCAGGTTTTCATAACCACCATAGCACTGACACTACTCTCATAAAAGTTAATATTTTCCTTATGGCAAAGGACCAGCAGCACTATACAGTTCTGGTCCTTCTGGATCTGTCTGCAGCATCTGGCACTGTGGATCATGGCATAGTGAGAGAATGCTTGCATACCTACTGTGGGATTTCTGTTACTGTTCTTGATTGGTTAATTTCATATGTGTCTGTCCACACTGATAGGCTCTGCACAAGAATCAACATTTATTTCTTGTACCATCTTGATTGCAGAATGCCACAGGGTTCTTTTTAAGACTCAGTATTGTTCCCAGTGTATATGTTTCCTTCTGGATAACTTTTAAATGAGTGGAGCTTAGCATACCATTGCTGTGCTGATGATACTCAGATCTATTTTTTCTTCCAACAAGATGATATGGTGAGCATGTATTCCTTGGCTAATGAGTTTGAAGTCAAACATTCATTGCTTATGGTAAATTGGTTAAAACTGAATGCCACCAAGACCTTGGTGGTACATGCGACCTTCATCAATTCATCTGCTGTACCTTTACCCAATTATATCATGCATGGTGGCAACAAGGTTGAAGTTTTGTAAAATGCAGAATCTTGGAGTTATTCGTAACTACCAGATGGCACATTGAAATCAGGCTTTGGCTTCAGTGAAGTCATCGTGTTTCCACCTAAGAAACATTTCCCAGATTATACTCCTGCTTTCCCCACTACATATCTCCATTCTCTAAGCCTGTAATACATTTTTGACTTATCTGCTGTATATTTTCCACTTTATTCTGCTGTAGAGCTTGTGGTTTATTGATTGGAATTCTTAAACAGTATATTCCTCGTGGTTTGTATGCATTCCTTGTTTGTTGATATTAATATTTTTAATTCATTGTTTACTTTCTTTTGTTATATTGTATCTTTTGGAATATTTCTCCCTTGGCCTCTACTTAAAATAGGCTATAGGTCAGCTACACTATCCCAGTTTACAAATGAAAATAAATAAGTAAGTAAGTAAGTAAAATGAATACATAAGCACTTAATGCCTCAAGTTGATCTCTTGGCTATTGTTCATGCCTTGGTCTCTTCCAGACTGGATTAGTACAAAGCCCTTTACTTGGGCTATTTAACACCAAGCTCAGTCATCCAGGTTAATAACTATATCATACCAGGAAATTATGCCAGTTCTGCATAGCCTTCATTGGTTTCTTGTTCATTACCAGATTCTCTATAAAATCCTGGTGTTAGTTTGTTTATTCACAACCTGAGTCTCTAGTACTTGAAGGAGCTTGTTCACAGGTAAATACTAGGCTGTCAGTCTGCTGACTATTACAAGCCAAGTCAATAACCAGAAATCAGCATCAAGCCCTGTACCTTGCATCTGTGAGTTAAAGACCTCAACCATTGTGCCAAACCCTCCCACTGGTTTTAGGGGGAAGGTTTGGTGTAATAATGTCATTGGCATATGTCATACCCTCTTGCAGGATGTGATTTTGCACTCTGTCTTTGAGGGACTGCTGGCAGTTTCACAGAATAATCTTGAGATTCTGGCTGCTGGACATTTTACTGTCAAGCTCCTCATCTGTGTAACTATCTCAGTGGCTTCAAGAGTGCCCACCATTAGCCAACTTCGGACATGCTCTTAAGACTTACCTTTTTCATATGGCTTTCAATGGTATGGGATGAGTATAAATGAATACAAATTATTATTTTGTTTTGTTTGTTTGTTTATTGTATGTTATTTTGTGCATTTTATATTACTAACAAGTCTTTGTTTCTGGTATTTTGTGTTAGAACACCTAAATGAACTTAAACTTGAAACAAGGCTTTAGGTGAAGTGACTGAAAAAGCTTCTTCCCAAGTCACTCCACCATCTTCTTCAAGTTAGCTTTGTTAATGATGAGGTCCTATTGACCAATGAAGTTTGCTGCTGGATCCAGCTCAGATGTTAGATACTGCAGATCACCAGCAGCAATATTTGTCATTATACATTAGTTTAAGTGTGTTCTGGAAAATATCTAGAGTAATGTGACCTTAGAGTGTACTTCAGAGCGAACAAGGCTGCACTCTCAGCAGGACCTGAGGCAAAGATCTTAATCATCTCTGTGACATCAGGGTTTTTAACACTGGGACAGAGCATGAGTCTGTGAAGTTCCTGTTGTCATTCTGAACACTACAGTAACACACACACGCACGCACACGCACGCAGACGCGCGCGCGCACACACGCACACACACACACACACACACACACACACACGTGCACGCGGCTCCCTATTGCAATTCCAAGACTACTCCTTTAAAGTTTTTTTTTTTTTTTTTTTTTTGTGTGGTGCAGGGCCCTACATCTGTTAACCTTATATATACCAACTCTGAGATCTCCATAAATCTGACAAAAGAGAATATTCCGAGAAACTTTGTATACATAAGTCCGCATTTTTAGTCATTGTGTCTTCCTATGTTGGGACTCACACTAATGTCTCTCTAAAGTGTTGTGTCTGCTGTTGAGTTTGAATGAAACACCTATTATAAAGCATAAAAAAAAAAAAAAAACTTTAAAGTTTCAACTGGATGAAACAAACCAGTTGAAGTTTCAACCAGCTTAAGTACAAATAAAGCGTCCCCACTTCCACCTTACTTATATATATTATATCCATGGTCACAACCATGGAGAAAAAAAGAAAAGCCCAAAAATTATGAATCTCTGCTAGTACACAGGAAGAAACTGTACTAGCAGTAACTTCCTATGAAGAAAAGCAGTTGGAGAGTTGCATATAACAGAATATAAATCAAAGAATTTTAACTCATCCACCTAACACTTGTATAAAGCAACTGCATGGAATTATAATATACTTTTCTTACTGATTAGAGGATGGGTGACAGTCAGGTTTAGTGTCAATGAAGGGAAAGCATAGACCAAAAATGGATTAAAGGGACTAGAACCTGACAATGGAAATGTTTCTTGCAACATAGATTGCCAGATCATTGCTGGGAGACAAGCCACAGGTTGTGCAGAATTTTAAAGGTGCCTGCTAGAATTAGTTCATCTTATCTCTACATATTGCATTGATTTAGGAACCATTTTTCTTAACTATAGATGGTGTCACCCCTACACCTGACTTGCCCTTAGAGAGAGAGAATGGCCACGGGTATATATGTGGCAGTAATCAGAAACAATTGGTTTTGTGCTGTAGAGACTGCGTTTTGACACTAAGCAAGAGAACAGAAAGTTCTCTTTGTTATTGATGCATTAATACCCAACAACAATTCAGAATAACTGACCTTCTTAGAGACTGTGAGTGTGGTACTTGATTGGTACCATTTATAGACTCTGGAGTTCCTTCATGTGGGGAATGATGAAGATACTGAAAAATGAATGTGACGAATGCCTCACCAAATCTGAACCATGGAGATGAAATGTTTTTCGATATAGCTGACATTCACGGATTGCACATCATGTCAAATACAGGATGTTCATGGTATACTTCTATCAGAACACCTTGGACCAAATGTCAGAGACTGACTTTGTAATCATCATTTCAGATGTGAAGCCATATGTTTTTGGTACTCAGGTCGAGAGAGGTACTGAAATCTCAAGTGCTTATTACTTTGTTTTGAGATGTGGTCTGATGCCCAGGGTGGCAGCTAGGCAGACTCAAGAAACTCAAATAGTAATAGTGTCCACAGTTACAGAACACCTGCTGAGAAAAACAGCTCAGTCCTTTACTGTTCTTTAGAATTTGATTTTATGTTTATGCAGTCATTTAAAGAAAGCTTCAACTTTCAGCATAGTACCTCTCAGTCAGGAAATACTCCAAAAATTCTATCCAGTCAACTGAACAAGCTTCCAGACTCTTCTGACACTTAAACATGACCTGCATACTGAAAGTTCCAGTGTACAGCAGCTCCTTCCAAAGGTAGCATCACCACTCCTCTTCTTAAGACAAAAGTCCTATTTGTACCTTTCACGTATTCATAAAGCAGATGGTTTCTGCTCTTAACTTCATTTAACACTGAGTAGCCAGGTTAGCTCAGTCAGTACACATTGACAAAAAGTGTGTAGTAATAGCAGGAACATTCCGTTTTCACTGAGAAACAGTGAGGGACTGCATTTTCTGGCATTAATTTATGATGCCTCTTCCACAAATCAGTGAGAACTGAATATAATAACCATTACTACAATGGGGGCTCATTTTATGAATGAAACAAAATATTGTAAAAAAAAATGATGAAATATGCTGAAAGAATATGAGAGCCTACAAGGAATACAGTAGCTTGATTACAGGTGCAATTATACATGCTTTAATCTCTGAAAGAAGGTCTTGGATAAGAGCACACAAACATTCCAGATTTAGAGAGCTCAGTGGGGTTACATTAAAAAATATATACTTTGGATAATGATGTAGAAAGGAAATCACAGGACAAATAGTCAAAGAAAGAAGTTGTTACTGTTGTCATTTGCTATAACTGCAAAGAGGAAGGACACAGCTCCAAGGAGTATAAAAAATGAAAAAAAATCTCAGAAAAAGGCAGATGTTTCAACTGTGGGAAACTAGGTCACTATATATAGGTCTGCCAAGCTTCTAACAAGAAGAAAAAAAGATATTTTTTTTTTTGGATTTTTTCTGTCCAGGCTTCAGATGAAAATTAGTTGCTTCCCAGTCAGACTTTCTCTGTAAACAAAGGTCAATAAATAAAAAAAAACCCACTGCAGCATAGCTGGAAGAGATGAAATGAGACAAAACTGATCAAGTTAGTGGAGCACCTATCTAAAGAGAAGCAATACATACCAGTGGTCCCAGATAGTAGGGAAATGACCTATTGATGTATCAAAGCACAGACCACGAAGTAGCAATCTGCACTTTTGATAGGCAGCAAGGCATCAGTGTTGGTTGCAAACGTATCCTTCCACTAACAAGATGAAAAGGACTACAGTTAAGATGGGGTGGAAATCAGTGACACATCAAAGCAGGTGCACAGATCTGAATGTGCTGAAATAATGAAAGCACAAACATATTGTGAATAAGCTCAGATTCTACTGATAGTGGTAAAAATGTCACACCCATTCCAAAAGCAATACCCAGTACAACTGGAATCATTAAAGGCTATCAGCCAAATAGTGACAGACATCTTACAAATGGAAATAGTTATAGAGGCTACTTCAACTCTTCATTCACCAGTCTGGCCAGCCAGGAAACCTGACATGTCATGATGGTTGACTGTCAATTATAGACATCTGATTAAACATACTCAGAATATATATAACTATAGCTAGCCGTGCCACAGTCAAGAAAGGATTATCTTTAAAACATCAGATTTTCCTGTACTTGTAGCCACAGGATTCCTCAATTTTCTCCTGCACGAGGACTCACAAGTAAAACTGTGTATTTACAGGGATGGGAGCAGTCCACTTCCACTATACTACCCTGTCCATTTTATAGTAGTCTTGTACTGTCCCATAATGTTTCAGCCAATGTACTTATTGCACATTTAGGGTGGAAGATTATGTCAGCACTAAACTATGGAATGTGGATGACATTCTGATAGCATCTAAACCTCCCCAAGGTTCTTAGTTGTGGCTAGAAGCACAGGACAGAAAGGGATTAAAGATTAGCCAAGATCAGGACCACCTGAGACACAGAAGTCTACTGCATTGGCCATTTAATTTTCCAGGGTAGGCTGTGTTTATAGATTGCAGAATTGGTATCTTGGGCAACTCTTTAATAAAATCATGTATTCCCAAACTGTATTTGCTTATAGATTGATCCACAAGCTGCCCTGACCTGACATCTCACATAAACTATCCTGGTGTCAGCCAAAAGTATAAGATTTAAAGGATTGCATCACTTATTCAGCTTGTAGCCACAAAGGGCTCAATGAAAATTGGAAGTAGGTCTCCTAGCCATTATGTTTCATAGCATTGGAGTATGCTGCCTCAGACTCTTTCACCATTCAAGCAAGAGTTAAAGCATTATAAGAATCACTGTGAATCACTTATGGAATAACAAAGAAAAGAGGTACAATGAATGCATCTACTGTCTTCATCTCTCCTTCACATGTAACTTTAATTCCTGTTGCCTTAACTACCCACACAGCACCCATTATCTTTATACCTGCTCCAATTCTTATGGCAGTAACATCCATCCTTACTCCATGATCAGCTTAGGACTATGATATTTCTGATCAACACATTTCCCCTAAAATAACTAGGATAGATGTGCTATCTTTCCAGCTAAGCTCATTATTGTTATACAAAATATCTATTAGCTAACATTTGCTTCTTAGCCTGTTTGCGCTAATGAATTATCAAACATGACCTTCTTCTTCTTTTGGCTTTTCCCGGTTAGGGGTCACCACAGCGGAACTCTGGTCCGCTAATGATTGCCAGTAGATTTTGTTATGGTGCCGAGGAGCCAGTTTGACGCCCAACCTTTAACGAAGGCACGCCCATTCACACATGTCTTTCGAACACCACTCGACCGCGCTAAACTATGAATTATGTGACATTCATGTCCATTTTTTTTTATCCAGTATTACTTCACTTATAATCTGCTAATTATGTTAGCTAACACAGTTAATGACATAAATAAAATAAAGTTAAAATAATGGTGTTGCCACTGCAGCAGACCAGAAATGGCAGTATCTTGTGCTAGAAACAAATAAGTGTTTTTATAATCATGGAACTTTCTGCACTAGCTACAGACCGGCACAAAATAGGCACAAGGAAAAAGTATCATATCTCTGTAAAATATTATGGGACTATTCTCTGCAGTCTTTAATATGTAAAAGTGGTGCATCTTTGCTGGTCTACTAGCTGAGCATTCAGTAATCCAAAATGTGATCTGGTCGACTGGCACTCTGATCGTACATGCCCTGGTTGTATAACATCAGAGTAGTTTGAGTGCATTGCAGAATACTTGGGGCCAACAAGATGAGGACATTCCAGCACACTGCATGTTTTTGCAGCCTATTATTTAATTTCCTTGTTATCTTTTTAAATTAACTCTTTAAAGTGCGGGTGGAAAACATGAAGGCTGAAAGTTAAACAGCAGGTTTCACCAGATGGAGTAGGTAAATGAGTTACAGACCTGTACAGGTTGCCTTAATGGGATTTTGGTGCTGTAGCCTCAAAAATAAAAAGAAGTTATGTCTTACCATAACGTTCCATCTGTATTGTTGATCCTCGTTCAGTCATTACGTGTGGGTATCGGTTCCGACCATGGAACCAAGCCGGCCATCTTCCAAGCTCACGTCAGCTACAAACTCTCGAGCTAAAAGTCTTACCCAGAATTCCCCTCTCCCTGTTACCTTAGATTGAGTTTGAAAGTCAAAAGAAGGTAGAGGCTACCTCTGGTCAAATGACCTAATAGAACTGGAGGGTGAGATCCACTAGAAGCCACAGAAGGGGGAAGGAGGGAGGGTCGTAATGACTGAACGAGGATCAACAATACAGATGGAACGTTATGGTAAGACATAACTTCTTTATCTGATATTGTTAATACTCGTTCATTCCTTACGTGTGGGACAGAGTCCCCAGCTACCTTTTTTCCTGGGAGGCTCTCATGGAAGGACATTCCTGAGCACCATAGAACCAAAAGATGCTCTTCTCCTGGAGGTCAAATCCAATTTGTAATGATTGATGAAGGTATGGGGAATAGCCCAAGTCGCAGCTGCACAAATGTCATGTAAAGAAGCTCTGGCATGGAAGGCAGCAGAAGTTGCCACCGACCTTCCAGAATGAGCCTTTATGGTAGTAGGTAATGGAATATTACGTTGTCTATAAATGAAGGTCACACAGTCTTTCAACTATTTAGCCAATGTGACCTTAGCAACAGCATATCCTAATTTAGGTCCAGAATAGGCCAAAAATAACTGGTCTGATTTACGAGAGGCCTTAATCCTGTTCAAGTAGATGTGAATTTGCCTGTGAATATCTAGGGTATGAAGGCAATACTCTCCTTTGTTTGAATGATTGGGGAAGGAAACTGGATATTCAATGGTTTAATTAATGGACATTTCAGAGATCACTTATGGCAGAAAGGAAGGATTAGTTCTCAATGACACACTATCTTTATGAAAAATCAAATATGGACTCTTGATGCATAAGGCTTAAAGCTTAGAGATACGTCTGGCGGAAGTAATGGTGACCAAAAACAAGGTTTTCCATGACAAATATTTGAGGTCACAAGAAGAAGCTGGTTCGAAAGGTGGCATTGTCAAAGCTTGTAGGACTAATTACAGGTCCAATGGTTGAGTAGGTTCTCTAAAAGGGGGTTTTAGATGATTCATGCCTTTTATGAAAGTCTTGCATAATTTAGGTGACATAAGAGAGGAGTCTTGGACACCATCATGGAAATTAGATATTGCAGCCAGCTGAACTCTAATGGTAGAGGCAGATAGACCGGATTGAAACAGAGTAGCTATATACTCCAGTACTATCGACACTGGTGCTGAGAAAGGATCTACCTGTTTTCCTTTCAGCCAAAAGATAAATCTTTTCCACTTGCTGAGATATGTAATTCTGGTGGAAGACTTATGAGATGCAATAAGAATGTCACATGCTGACAAACAAAGATCATTCTGCCTGGCAATCAAGGGAATTGGAGGAGCCAAGCTATGAGCTTCAGGCTGTTCCAGTTGGGGTGAATCAGATTCTGTGGATGGGAGATCAACCCCAGGGTTGGATGGAGAATCCATGGTTGATCTAGCAGGTGAGTCCAAAGGAAGGGGAACCAAATCTGACGAGGCCAATATGGTGCTATGAGGATTACTTTGCTCTTCAACCGGCGGGCTATCTTCAGAAACTGGGGAATGAGGGGGAGAGGTGGAAATGCATAAAGTAGACACAAGGGCCAATTGTGGACTAGAGCATCCCTGGGTGACTGTCCCGGAGGGAGAATCAGGGCAAAATAGTTGCTGCATTTGTAGTTGGTCGGGGACACAAAGAGGTCGCAGCAAGGAAGACCCCAGTGGTTGAAAATCTCTGCTGCTATCAAGGGATTCAGGGACCACTCGTGAGGTTGTAGTATACAACTGCTGAGTCTGTTTGCTATCATGTTGGAACTCCCGGGAATGTGCGTTGCTAGAAGAAAACGGTTTGTAGCCATCGCCCAATGCCATATCCTCATGGCCTCTCGACAGAGTGGGTAAGATTTGGTTCCGCCCTGTTTGTTGATGTACCAGACCACCACCATGTTGTCTGATTATATTGCAATAGTCCCAGACGGCAGCAGGGGATGGAATGCTTGCAACACCAGAAGCACCGCTCTCAGCTCTAGAACATTTATATGCAGATGGGACTCCATTTCGGACCAAGTACCTTGGACTGTCTGTCCCTGACATATTCCCCCCACCCCATCAGGGAGGTGTCCGTGGTCACTGTAGCCTTGGGCTGTTGGGGGGAGAAGGGGTGAGACCATTGTGATGGGTTGTGGGCCATCCACCAATTTAAATCCTGTTTGCACCTGTGAGTTACCCTAATCTTGACTGAAAGAGGGTACTGAAAGGATACCACTGGGTGAGCAGTAGCCATTGTAGAAGTCTCATGTGAAACCTGGCCAGGGGAACAATGGTGATGGAGGCTGCCATGGAACCCAACAACTATAGAACAGAGTGAGCTGTGGATTTCTCCCTTGAAAGGATTAGGATCATTTGTTGCTTTATCCTTAGAATTCTGTGCTCTAGAATGGATGCTCTACAATTCTTTGTATTCAAGATGACCCCTATGAATTCTGTGGACTGAGATGAGGTGAGATTGGATTTCTGCCAGTTTATGGTTATTCCTAGCCTTTCTGCAGAGAGGAGAGAGTATGCCAGGGCTTCTTCCAATAGATCTCTGGTGGGGGCGGAGATGAGCCAGTCGTCTAGGTATGGAAACACCTGGAATCCTTGTAGTCCCAAGTGAGCTGTGATGACTGCCATGCACTTTGTGAACACTTTGGGGGCTGTAGAGAGTCCAAAGGGCAGTACTCTGAACTGGTAGTGACTGGCTCCCACCCTTAAGCGAAGGAATCTTCTTGATGGTCTGTCCACTTTTATGTGGTAGTACGCATCTTGAAGATCTATTGAGCACATCCAGTCATCTTTTTCCAAAAGTGGAAGGATAGACTGTATTGTGACCATCTGGAATTTCTGTACTTTTACAAACTTGTTCAACACACTGAGATCCAAGATTGGTCTCCAGTCCCCGGTCTTCTTTGGCACCAAAAATAGTCTTGAGTAGAATCCAGATCCTATCTGGTCTGGAAGGACTATTTAGATGACTCTTTTTCTTAGCAGTTTTGAAATCTCTAATGCTGCTTCTTCCCTTTGACTGGGTGGAAAGTTGGGTAAGTTTGTTAGGGGAGCGGGACAAAGGTCAAATGGAATATCATAATCTCTGGTTATTATCCTTTGTACCCAAAAATCAGTGGTGATGGTTAGCCAGGCAGAAGGGTACAAAGAGAAACGACCCCAACCACTTCCAGAGGAAAGCAGTTGGACCGCTCTTCAGGAGCGCTGGTAGCATTGGCCAGGGAAAGAGTCCCTTGAACCCTGGTTACACAGACCCCCCCTGCCCCAAAAAGGGTGTCTTCCCTGTGAGTTTCCCCCTCTGCCTCTAGGGGAAAACTTGGCCTGTGTGTCACGGAAAGGACCCTGAGACATTTTGTACCATATCTTCCCACTCTTCTGGTTTCTGGAAAAAGACCATTTAGGGGAAGAATAACGGACACACATGGCAGAAAGGGTCTTACCATCATGTTCACATCTGGTCAGTGTACTTTTAACCTTGGGTCCAAACAATGAAGAGGCTTCAATGGGAGCATTGAGAAAGGAAGCCTTGAAGGGTTCCGCAAAATTACTTAAATGCATCCAGGCGTGTCATCTCTGAACAATGCCTGAACTCACCACTCTAGCAGCTCCTTCTGATGCGTGAGATATCAGGCACATGGAGGAGTTAGATATTGATTCAATGATGGCTAGCTGAGAGGCCACTTTGTCACACACGTCATCAGACACAGCTCCACCCAATGTTTCAGAGAGCTCAGAAATTAAATCTCTTTGAAGCCTGGTAAAGTGTGCCATATAGTTCAGGGACCTGATTGCAAAGGTCGCTGATGCAAAAGTATGCTTCCCTATTCTGTCCAGAGCCCGGGACTCTTTGTTGGGTGGATGGACAGTCTGGCTGTCTTCTTCTACCAGGTACTTTTTAGTTGCAGCCACCACCACCAAGGCATCTACAGGAAGACCTTTGGACCAATGGGGATCAGTAGCAGGAGGGGACAAAATAAATTTTATCTGGCCTCCGGGGAATGGCCTCAATGGTGTCAGGAGCCTTCCACGCATGCTGCAAGATGAGCTGGACCAGTTTGTTGGCAGGTGGAGTAACCCAGGAGGTAGGGGGCCAGGCACAAAATGCCTGCAGGAACACAGACTCTTCAGTGGTCGGGTTCAAGGGCTGCCAGTCACCTCTCTGTTTAAGAATTTCAAGAATATCACCAAAGGATACCTCAGAGGGTGAGCGATGGGACCCTTCCCCATCATCAAAGTCTGTGTCTTCAATAAGGGACTCCTCTGTGGAGTCCATGAGCTTCCTCTTGCATGAGCTCTTTTGATGAACATCCTCCGAGGGAGAAGCTGGGGAAGACAGTGCAAAAGGGGTCTCCTGTGGGAGTATATCCTGAGTCCCTTGCACCCGGTGTCCGCTAGGAGTGACTTATGTACATTGTGGTCCAGAGGAGGAAGGGGAGAGTGATAGCAAAGGATTGCCAACTGATGCCAGAGCCTTCTCCATTAGCTGGAAGGCCAGTCCACCTGAAGAGGGGTGAGTGTCCAGGGCAAGGGTCACCCCACTCCTAAGTGGCTCAGCCTGCCGACTTGGAGTCCCTGGATGGCTGTGAAACACCAAATTATGTATGCCACAGCTGACATCCTGGGTTGTAGCAAAACTCTCCTGCCACAAAGGCAACTGCGACTTCTTAGTGAGGTCCATAAAGGGAACCATAGAGTGGGGAGACTGTGCCCACCTCGGAGGTCTGCACTCTAAACAACAGAACTGTAAAGGACTGAACTACAGATGTCTGCACCGAGGAAATCATCGGTACCGAAGTCATGGTCTGCACCAATGATAAGGTCGGAACTAAAGTGGTTGTCAGCGCTAAGGCTGGAACCGAAAAAATTGGTGCCGATAACTGAATGGTCAGTGCTGAGAGGGTAGTTGGTGCCAGGTAAGTTGTCAGAGCCAAAAAGGCAATGGGCGTCAATAAATCCATCGACGTCATAACAGTCTGCATCAACTGAACAGTTGGTGCCGGTAAAGAAGTCTGAACCAAGGAGCCCCTCATTACCTATATGGTAAAGGGCATGCTAGTCGGTGCCAAAGTCACAGATGGCGCCAATGGCCTTGGTGCTGGGGGTTTAGGTACCAAAAGCACTGGAGCCGAAGAAGTCAAATCCGAACTAGAAAGCTTAGCTTTCTTGGGTCTCGGTTCTTGGGGGTTCCCAGCAGGGGACGAAGGAAGAGACTTGGCCTTTATATGTTCATCACTCTTTTTCTTATGGAATCTTGGGGGGGTTGAAGCCTCCAACCCAGAAATAGCCTCTGAAATAGGAGATTTAAGTAGCCCCTTCAATATTAATTTATTTTTTCTCTCAATCAACGTCCTGTTAGAGAAATTCTTAGAAATCCCGCAGGGCAGGTCATCTGTTAAATGAGGCACACCCAAGCAATAGACACACCGAGAATGTGTATCTGAAGTAGGTAATTTATGGCCACAATCTAAACATCTTTTAAATCCTAGGCTACCTTTTTTATCTGCCATGTTAGGAAGAAAGAAGGAAACCCAGAAAAAATATCAGCAATGGTATAAGAATTACTCGAAGGAAAGAAGGAAAGGGGGTTTACCAACGATGGTAAAAAAGAAATTACCTCATGGTAAAGGGGAAGAAAGGAAGTGAAAAGATTCAAGAAAGGATAGTCGCTAAATGCATTAAGGTAAGAGAAAACTATCTGATAACTTTTCTGTGAGAAAAGGCTGTTTTAGAATTTAGTATATAGAAAAATATTGTACTTAGCTCAAGAGAAGTAGCTTGACACGACCGAATGGTGACGCGACAAATGAAATCTGAGGTAACAGGGGGAGGAGAATTCTGCCTGAGAGTTTTAGCTCGAGAGTTTGTAGCTGACGCGAGTTTGGAAGATGGCCTGCTCGGTTCCGAGGTTGGAACCAATATCCACACGTAAGGAACGAACGAGGATTAACAATATAAGATAATCCATTCTGCTGCTGTACTTCATTATCATACGAGTATAAATGGGTGGCCTGATAGGCATAAGCAGAATTTATTTTTTATTGGGGCTGAGAGACTCCGTACTGTAAGTCCCAGCGCTTTGAAAATTAAAGCCTGATTATCATTGGTGCAGCGGTAGTGTTGTCGCCTCACAGCAAGAGTTTCTCCCATTCGATTCTCGGCTGGAGCGCCTTCTGTGTGGAGTCTGTATGTCCTCCCCGTGGTTGAGTGGCATTCAAAAGACATGCGTAAATGGATGCCATCGTTGAAGGTTGGGCATCGAGCTGGCGTCTTGGCACCATAAAAATCTATTGCCAATCATTAGCAGGAAAGAAGACCAGAATTCCGCTGTGGCAACCCCTAACCGGGAAATGTCGAAAGAAGAGCAAACATCAAAAACAACTAATTCCTAAAACTCATTTCTACACTTTCAAACATACATACTGACTCCAAGACAGCTGTACCTAATATCAGAATTAGTATAAATTCCCTCTATTCACATTAATAAGTTTCACAATTCACACAATTGCAATTAATGTCCTTGGATTTTTAATGGGCACCCGTATATTTTAGAGATGGACTACAACACAAATATATTAAAATTTAGTATTTTCACAGGAAGAGACCTCTAGCAGCTTAAAAAAATAAATAAATAAAAACGAAAACTTCACCCTTTATCCCAGAATTTTTTTTTCTCCTAATAACTTCAGGTGGAAATTGTTTAGTGACCCTAAATCCCTCAGTACCTTTCAGATTTTCATTTCTACTTGTTACCCTTAAATAAAATATAAAAGTAGTACCATATTTTTCCGATTAAAATCTTAACTTTGTTTCAGAATAGATTTAGGGTGGTATTCGTAGTCATTATGCTTAAATGGAACAGGTAACTGCAAAGGTTGCGAACAAACACTGCTCATGTGCAATTTAGAGATCATACCTGCGCCAAAGTGAAACAACTGAGAAGTAAATGAGGAGCGCATTAAAATCTATGGATTTCTTATGTAAATAAGGAATTGTTCCTACCTTTATGTGATTCATAGTTAATTTCTGATGCATATCTGCTCCATTTGTCAGTGAGTTATATAAAGCAAATGTGTGTCTTTTCTTTCCACTTTGCAATCTGTGAAGATGCTCATTTTTACTGCAAGCCTGGCTGTTTCCCACACTGAACTGTGCATTTCTATCGGGCCAAACCTCAGTGCAATGAGCAGTACTTGCTGTCTTAGAAAAGGCAGGTATACACAAATGATACTTCACCTTAACTTTGTTGACCAGGAGTTATTGGACAGGTTTAGAATGGATAAGGATCAAATAAATACTTTAGTAACTTTGTATGGCCCACAAACAGGAAAAGGGGGGAATGCATGGCCTTCATATACCTGTCCATATTAGGTATGTATAGCTTACTATACTTGCCACAGGGACCTTTAAGAGACAATCAAAGGACATGTTAGGTATCTCTCAGACTTCTGTTTGAGGATATTGCACCACTTCCTTTATATACTCTTTTGGCACATTCCCAGTGTCACTAAAAGACTGTGCCAGTGGCAGACATGCTTTCTATGGAATGGCATACCTCACAGAGGTGCTTGGTGTGATAGATGGTGCCCATACAGCTATGTAGTATGTAATGCACATGGGTGTATCACCAATGTTGCAGCCAAGCATTGTGGCACTGCCCATGATTCTCAAATGTGGCACACAAGCTCATTGTGCCACTTGCTCCTACAAGGTAAGATTCCACATGGTCATCTAGTAGGGAAGTGTAAACTATTCTAATGTTGTTAACCACTATTTCTGTATGTATATAGTGTCAAAGGTAATATTGAATAATCATCCCTATTTTGTTATTTATCCCCCTCCCTGATTTGTGTTCCAGGTGACGAAGGCTACACTCTCATACCCTGGCTAATGACACAGGAATATAAACCTTAAGGAGCTGCTCAGGAGCACGTTAACACCTGCTCCAGACACGGACAGTCATTGAGCAAGTATTTGGCCTGCTCAAAGTCCACTTTCATTGCCTGGATATGTTGGGAGCCTGGTACTGCATGCAGAATGTTTACAGTATGCTGTGTTCTGCATAACATGATCATGAATCAGTTTGGTGCACAGCTGCTCTAGCCAGTCAATGACAGTGACAGTGCAGCTCTCTCTTTATAGCTTCTACCACCAGTGATGATAGTGACAGTGACCAGCTGACATTAATGTCCTACTTATCCACTACACATGCAGACACTCACTTGTCCATGTCCAGCTGTGCCACAGTGTGAGTCTGATAGGTTCTCATTAGTGTGTGGTTGGAGACTGATATGGATGCCATGTGTGCAGCTATACTGCTCATGAGGATCATCATGGCATTGCCCCTGGCCTCCACCTTTCCCTTGTACTGGTGAAATACATTGCTTACATCCTATAGCAAACAAAAATATCTGCCTTAATGTCAGTGAAAGTAGCCTGGACCTGGACTATGTCACTGCACATCTGATGACTGGCAGACAAAGTTTTGCATGTATTTGAAGCTTATTGTGAAATACGTCTTTGACTGGCACAGCTCTTTATCAAGGGTCCAGGCTGTGCACAAGGAGCAAGTGTTAATGGACAGTGCTGTGGCCTAGTGGGATAAATCCCTAACTATAGTCCCAGGAGATCTGGATTTGATTAGTGGCTCCTGAGGCACTTGCAGGTGGAGGGGTATGTTCATGTTGGTGGACATCTCAGGAATTTTTACTAATATATTTTTCTCCACTTATCCTTTTTCACTTTAATTAACAAGTGGAATGTATCCTTCTGCATATTCCAGTACCCTAATCAGAAAATACAAAAATATTTTATTTTGTCACTAAATCTAATGCTCTAAGTAAGTAGATTTAGTTTTTGAGCTGTAGAAGATTATGCACAGAGGACTGCTCTAGGTATTAAACTCTCAGTTCCCTTAGCTCCTTCTAGAAATACAGGACCACATGGCCTATTATATGTAGCTCCCTTTATTAAAACTGTCATCAGGAGAGATTTGTCAGGAAAGCATTTATTGTTTAAAGTGCATGGTCACTATCTATGATTAAATCTCTTTTAGATGACTGCATAGGTACAACCAAATATTGTTACATTAAAAAATAATCTACATTTGTAGATGGTCTTTGGCTCGAGATGCAGTCTAGGTAAACTACAAAACTGTGTTACTATATAGTGCCCAGTGAAACGTTATTATGATGTTTCTGTTTGCATGCTAAGTTCGTAGGTTCATAGGTTCATAGGTTGATACTAGGTTATCTGCCCTAGGGCATTTACAAGCCTAGCCAGAGTATGTTTGGCTTTTACCACCCTTTTTAGATTAGTTGACTGTGCCTCTGTATAGTAGGTCACAGAAGAGATCCCAGGGGTAAATTTATGATCTCCCATCCAAACGTCAAGATTCTTCTTGAAGAGGATCATTGAGGGCTCTTTCTGACATGGATTGGGATTTTGTTCCAGAGTGAGGGGAGCCCCTGGGATATGAATCTGTCCCTCCAGCATGTTCTATTTATTTCTGTGCTGAGGTTTAAGTCACTGGAGCATGTAGTTCTGATGGATTTGGATTTCTTGTGGTGGAACACGTCCATTAATTCTGGGTTGGACATGGCTTTATACATCAGGCACAGATCGCCTCTGAGTAGGCGGTAAGCAACTGAGTAGAGCTGGAGTTTCTTTAGCCTAACTGCGTAGGGCATCTGTTTGAGTCCCTTGATCCTCTTGGTGAGGTTCTTTTGGGGTCTTTCTAGTTGTAGCAGGTGTCGGGTAAGGTACATCCCAAATGGGGCATTGTATTCAATTATGGGCCTGATGAGTGATGAGTAGAGGGGCACAATGACCTCTCTTGATCTAGATGTGAACCCCTTTGTGATAAGGTGGGCTATATAGAATGTCTTTCTAACCACTTTGGCAATGTGATTGTCAAAGGAGAGATTGCAATCTACTTGGGTCCCCAAATCCCTAATTACTTCTTCTGTACTTAATGGATTACCACCTATGTGGTAATTTGTGGGCACTTTGTTTTTCCCAAAGGGGATGACTATGCACTTTTTGGCATTTAGCTTTAGGCCATGTCTCTGGCACCAGTTATCTGTCTCTGTGAGACCTTTTTGGAGGATGCTTGTGTCAGCTGGCGAGTCGATTATGGCCCCCAGTTTGCAGTCATCTGCAAACTTTGTCAGCCATAGTCCTCCTGTGTTAGCCTGTACCTCAGAGAAATATATACCGAACAAGAGAGATCCCAGGACTGAGCCTTGTGGGACACCACTTGTAACTGGTTTATAGTCTGACATGGCACCTGAAATTCTGACCATGTGGGTTCTATCCCTAAGCCAGTTTGCAACCCATCTTGTGACATAGGGGTTGATATTTAAGCTGGTGAGCTTATTTATGATGCCCGAGTGGGGTATTGTGTCGAAGGCTTTTGCAAGGTTAAGGTAGGCTGTGTGGACTACCTTCCCTTCGTCTATGGCCTTGCTGACTGTTTCAAAGAAATTGACCAGGTTCAGGAGGCAAGATCTGCCCTTAACAAAGCCGAATTGGGTAGGATCCAGTGTTTGGAGGTTTCCAATGTCTTTGTTTATGAGTCCCATGATGATACGCTCCATAGCTTTGCAGACCAGGCTATTTAGGCTTATAGGGCGATAGTTTCCGGGGTCTGTTGTGGCACCACCTTTATGGAGTGGGACCACTGTTGCTGTATGCCATTCTTTGGGTACATATCCTGTTGTAAGGCTGAGACTGAACAGTGATTTTAAGTGAGGGTTCAGTTCTTCTTGGAGCTCATGTAAAACGCAGCCCGGGACACCGTCCTGTCTCATTGATGCTGTGTTTTTTGCTTTGGAGAGGGCAGCTCTCACCTGTGCATCTGTGATGTCAGGGGAAGCTACACTCTGTTGGGATAGTCATTTGCTCATTTGGGAGTTTGCACTGAACCTGTCTGCCAGGATGTTGGCAATGTCTGTGGGTTCAGTGTATTTTTTTCATTTTGCACTAACTCAGAGCATATCTGGGAGTTTCCACCCAGGTTTCTGACATAACTAAAGAAAGCCTTATGATTAACTTTAGCGTCTTGTGCAATTTTTCTTTCGAAGCTAGCCTTAGATGATTTTATGAGGGATCGTAGTTTCTTGCTAGTACTGATCAGAGTTGCCTTCCCTTTCAGGGATTTTGCTCTATCATGTAGTAGCTTCCTCCTTCTGTTGTACAGCTTATTTATGGCTGGGGTCCACCAGACAGGTCCTCTGCCTTTGGAGAAGTGTGTCTTGGTTTTATTTGGGATAGCACAATCCATGCATTCCTGTAGGTATCCATAGAATGTGTTTGTAAAGGATTCTACGGTTTGGACCGTATTTTCCACTGGCCCTGGGGCTTTGAAGGATTCCACCTCGGTTTTGAGAAGTGGGAAGTTTGCTTTTGAGAAGTTTTTGACCATGGTTTCCTTTGCTGGGGGTGGGGATGGGATATGGATGTCCATAGTGATTCATTTATGGTCAGATCTTACCAATGAGGGGTATACCTCTGGTATGGAACATAGAGTCCCCATGTTGGTGATGATCAGGTCCAATATGTTTTCCCCTCTTGTGGGAGTGGTGACCAGTTGTTCCATAGCATTTGAGTTTATAAATTATAGGAACCATTGGGCTAGGGTTAAATACTTGTTTGCTTTCTCAGTACTGACGTATTATCACAACCACATTTGTTGAACAAGAAGCAGCTAATTTCCAAGCCCTTCTTCTGCTGACATATGCTGGCAAAGTTACTTGGCAAACGTGTGTTATTGAAATGGCTGCTACTACAGTGACTTTTATTTCAACACATTTAGCTGTATGGGGAAATGAAAGACCACATATTTTACCACTTTCGACCCACTCGATAATACGTAATTACCAGTAGCTCTGGACAGTCGTCCAGTTTGTAAGACAGTTTGTGATGGCAATATGTTAACATCGGTCCCTATTTTCAGGGAGTTTGACCCACAATTATTTTACAATTTCCACCAATTTCATCTAGTAACAAATTGAGAGGTATGCGAAGAATAGCAAAAACCAGCTACAGTGCTGTTACATCAGTGATTGCAGTTGTTATGGTGCCATGCTTGCTGAGGGTGGTATTTGCCTTGTGTTTCTTTCACTTTATTTCTTTACCTAGGTACAGCACAGCAGTAATTAATTCATACAACACCCAAAGTAGATTCAGCTTGCAAATGTATATTTCTTTTGACAATATTTAAAGGAAGATGGATCTCAACACTTACAACCACACACACTGCACATCAACACAACATGGGATGAGTCGTCTGTACCGAAATTCTGACAGTTGGGGTTGCTGGTCTTGGTCATACGCAAAGTCACATCTTTTATTATTGAAATAATGCAAAACAGTCAGTAGTTAATGTTTCAGTCAAAATTACTTAGAAAACTTTCTCAGAAAATGGACAACTGTGAAAAACTATCACTTCTTCCTTATTATTGAGTGGTTTACAATGTGGTTGCGATAATACGCAAGTACTCCTTTCTCTGTATAAACATTGTGACTGTTGACCACCCTGAGCTGCATTCCTGATATTTGTTTAGAAGCCACAGCAGATGGACTGCCAAAATATAATTCATTTCCAAAGTATCTTCGTCATCTGCTAAAGAATGGTTGGTGGAATATCTAACACATCTGAACACCTCATTGAATATCCCTTGCATTATTATAGGTTCAGAATGTTTTATCTTTATAGAAAAGTCCCCCTCCATTAATGTGTCAAAAGCTCTAACAAGTGATCCAAACTCCAAGGCAAGTCAGCAACACAACAATAGCCATGTGCTTGGCAAGCAACATAGAAACCTCTAGTAATGCAGTATAAACAAAAATGGGATATTGGAACACATTAAGCAGAGGTAAGTACTAATTGCAAGCCCCTCACAATGAAATCCTTTCTCTGAACAAAATGTATGAAGCAGGCATGACTGAATACACAAGATATTCCACCTCCACTTTCTTGTGCTAAGGATACCCCATATAAACCATAGAAACTCTAGTTTTCATTATATGAAAATACTAGGTTCAGAATCACACATTTTGAAAAACAAAATAGAACTTATATATTTTTATTGTGCAGCATTTATAAGTCATAAGACATTTTTAACAGTTCTAGTTTCTCTGTGTCATTTTCTAATTAACAAGGTCTCGATAGGCTACTGTGTTTTCAGTGTAACTAGAATGCATTCTTGCTCTTTTTCAGGGCAAAAATAGTTTTACTAACAGTATTTTAGGTGAGTAGGAATATTCCACAGAAACTAAAAGGCATAAATGTGGAAAAAAAACAACTAAAAAAATCAGCTAAAAACAGCTTATCAAGTGCAATGTTTCGATTTTCTTCAATAGGAATATACCTTTTATTTTTAGAATATATTGGTGCCATGGCAACAGGCAAATCTGTACATTTTTCAGAACGTTTGTTTTTACTCTCAACAAGGATTGGTTAGGGTTTATTGACTGCATCTTCCACACGTGTATCAGTCGTATGTAGAAGCATGCACATACACATCCCCACATACATACACACACACACACACACACACACACACACACACACACACACACACACACACACACACACACACACATATGAAAATAATTATGACCAGCATCACTGCTGCCACAGGAACTGGAGTAAAGGGACACAGAACCTTATAACCCATGCAGGATGAAAACCATGTTCCCCAGTTTTCACCTCCTTCTCCTCGTATTCTCATATGGCAGGTATATGGGAAACAAATGGGCATCTAGGAAATAACAGGGCTTGATAGTCATAGAGGAGAAAAGAGGCCAAAAATGAATATAAGAGATATAAGGCCAGTAGATGAAGGACAAAATATTGCAGCAATTATATGATGAATTCAATTTATTTTTCAAGACGTTTTCCATACTATTAATCAAGAGCCATTATTAGACCCTAGCAGTCCTGAATTACTGTGTATGGTAAAGCTCTGTTTTAATTTTTCAATAGTTGCTTGAGAGGTAGAAATGTTCATGGAATACCATCCATCTTCACTGACTGAGCATCAATTAGGGCTAGAAATACTTTTCAAAGAAATCAGACAACGTGGTTCACATGCAGAAGAGACCATGGCTTCTCAGACCACTTCCCATTGGTTTAAAAGTGCATTTAGTGATGAGTTAATGTCTGTTTGACATTCATCATACATCCTACTTCCTTTTCCATATTCTCACTCCAGGTGATTGCATTGCTGATAGTGCAGTGCAGTTTTACAGCGGTGCTGCACTCCTGAGTGTGTCATCCTACAGATGAGATGGTAAACTGAGGTCCTCTCTACTTGAGATGGTGATGGCTCATGGATGTAAAAGAAGTTCTTTATATTTGATGAAAGTGCTTAATTAAATATTTGTGCTTTGTCATTGGCATTTTTTGGTTGGATGAAAAAGATCCTATGGCACCTACCAAAAATAGTACTTTTTATTTATAAGCCACACATGCTGTTTTAACTATTTTATAACAATTTTGATATTTGCCTATATTTACACTACTTTACAATATTTATAATATTTTGAATGTATACAATATACATGTACAGTGACATAAGGCCTTCTCAATCTGCCAAAATACAAAACTTAATTTAATTAATCATTATCCCCACAGTTTTCCACAACCAAAATTGTATCCTTTTCAATATGTTTGCGAGAGTCCATCTTTTATTAAGCAAACCTTCTCTTAATCTTTCATTCCAGATTTCCCATATCACCCAAATCTTTACTGTAATAATTCTTTCCCTCATGCCATTATAATATTATTATTCCCATAATATCCATACGAAGTCATATTCATGTTCACATCCTCAACTTTTTTAAGCGTATAAGAATATTTTCTTAACATGCCCAATCCTGAAGTTTCTTAATCCTTTAACACCCTAATAAAGCATGTACTGCTGTTTCTATTTGATCAGAATGTATACACAGCCTGTCACTCATTCTCTTATATAATATACTCACCTTTACAGGTAATGTGTTAATCATTAGTCTCTATAAACATCCTGACACATATTAACACATTAAAATCTTGATCTCCTTTCCCTTATAGCCTCAGCTATCTCATTTACCAATCACCCCTCCCAAGGATTAATATAATAAAAATACACATCACCTTATGATAACATTATTTTTTATTTTTTCTATTTTTTCAGTACTTATTTCCCATAATATTTGTTCTGGTATTCTTTAACTCCCTCATTCATAAACGTCCCCCCTTTTCCTACTTTCACTTTATACCAAAATACTCCCCACTTAACTTCAAAAATATTTGCAGTCAAACTATTTTCTACCTTTTCACATCTTAGCATATAGTAGAAATGCCATATGTACAACTGGATGTATTAATCTTAACCCTCCTCTTTCTTCTACCAGATACAAAATCCCCCTTTTATTGGGTTCAGTCTTGATCCCCATATGACACTAAACACCAACTGCATTATTTCTGTTTCTTTTTCACTTGGACAAATATATACACTTTCTACACAAACTAACCCACTTAAAATAATATAATTCACCAAACTGACTTTCTTTTTAAATGATAGCCTAAATGTTTCTGGAAAGAGTTTTATTTTTATTTTTTTCTATCAATGCCTGCCACTGTTTCATTACTGTTTACAGTTTACCAAGCTCTATTCCAAGTAATTAAATTTTTTTGATCAGAAAAGAAAATATCTTCATTTTTAGTGACATCACCTAAACACTTCCTTTTCTCTTTATTCACTGTAGTGCCACTTTATTAAACATATTATTCAATAATATCACCATTTTCTTCATCCAATGGTCTTACATTAATTATATCATCATCAGCATTAAATAAAATAATAACAAATTAGTAATCTCAACACAATTCCATAATTTATATGCTCCCTCACCCAATAGACCATTTATAACACAAAAAACAATATTCATCTGTAAAGAAAAGAATATGCTGCTTATACTGCAGCCCTGTCATACATCTCTCTCTCTTTACACACATCTGTCCAGTAAGCCATCCGTTAACCTTTACTCTAAACCTGTTATTATGATATGGTATCCTTAATAAGGTCATTATTTTCCTTTAAGCCCATATTGCATCAGAATTTCATATAAACATTTATGACTCATATAATCAAAGTCCTTGCTTATGTTTCCCACCATAAACTTGGCATTACTCCCACCATACAGTATTTTATCTACTAATTCATTACTTCTTCTACCTTTCAGTCTATATAATGATCTGAAAACCCTGCAACCATAATACAACTGTCTTTTTCTGTAAGTTGCTCAGACATAAAAAAATGCCTGTCTCTGTTTTCAGTAATCCTCTTGTCTACTTAAAACATTGTGTATTTCATAGTTTTAATCTATCCATCTTCATTACTTCCTGGAATTTTTTAACATCATGATTTTTTGTTATTCTTCAAATCATAGTTAAGATTTCACTTTATAATAACAATTGTGTTAACCATAAGTTAAAGCATCATTTTTTCAAATAGCTCTTCCCTTTCTTTAACATCAGCACATACAAACCCCCCTACTGGTCTGAATATGTGGTTTTCCCATCTGATATCTACCACAGTTATTCTTCCAATGTAAACAGTGTAAATGTCTAATATTTCTACTTTATCATATCACTCCTAAACATTGCTGATTTTCTAAGCTCCACACAATGTTGTGTTCCCATAATTTTCCAACTTGCTTTCTGTCTTCGAGAGTTATAAAACATGGGTCTTGTAAATAGATAATATTAGTACATAAACATATGCACCATTCCAATATTGATTTTCTTCTGAACTTATTTACAAGACTGTTCACACTAATCACACAAGCTTTAACATTATTCCTTTCACTTGTTTAATGTTCGGAGGAACATTTCTAATGTTTAATTTCTTTACTCTTACCCTATGTCCAATAGTATTTTCCTGACTGTTCTAACCAGTTCTTCCGCTTCTTCCTGATTTGATTGTTCACTTAACAGTTGCCCAAATATGTTACATGTCTCAAATTCAACTTCCTGTAAGCCTACATGTATATCACCTTCTTGAACAAAATTAACCTCAACTTTTCCATTCACATATTCCTTTTCATCCACCCTTATTTGTTCTATAATTATATCACTCACTTTTTGATTACTTCTACATTTTCCTGTTGTACTGTTACACTTTCTTTTTGTGCATAGCCAAACCAAAAGTGTCCTTCCTCCTGACACACACTGCCTTCCTTTTTACATTTGTCACTGTACGAACCATCTCTCCTCATTAGTTGCACTTAACCTTTTTATAGTCTTGAATTAAATGTTCCATGCTCACACAAAAATATTACTTTCAGTTGGCCTTGATATTTTAACGTGCACCTAAAATCTTCCACACATACCACACTAGATAAATGTTACAAAACATCCTGCTTTTCATTTAACGCAACATAACATTTCTCAACCACCATTTTATATGTCTGTCATCTGCTGTTGTCTTAATATTCCAATTTTGTCACAATATTTAAGTAAATATTTCTTGATTTTTTCCTGTCCTATAATATAAATTTTTGAATTGCACAAACATATGTTTTTTCTTTTTAAATTCAGTCCATGACCAACAAAATTACAATTGTCCCATGGATAAATGTCTTTTTCCTTTTCATATTAATTTGGAATGCTTGCAGTAAAAACGAAATTGCAAATGTAATATCACAGAAGGCCTCTTAACCTAAATATACAAGAGACCTTCCATGTCTTACAGAAAACCCTAATGACATGACTAAATTGTCCCAAACTAAGTACAGTTCTACAGCAGCACCATTTCTAGTTCTTAGTCTCCCAGTGTTCCTTACTTATTGCAATGAAAAGCATTCACAGTACCTTTTTCCCTGAGTATTATCACTGACCACTTCTGAAAAAGGTTTACTTGTACTCTGAAATTGTTTTATCTGCCAGTACTTTTATCAAAAACTTGTCGTTCTGATCCTCATCCTTAGTAAACAGACACAATCTGTTATCTCACCCCAGTTACAGCAAACTCATCTCCTGACTCCTTCTTGTGAAACAACTCCAGCAATTTTTCATTCTGCATTTCACCATCATCCAGCTCTGTTATTAACAATGCTTCCATGCACAGAATCAATCTGGTCATGCACAGAATCAGCTCCGGATGTCTCCACAGCAGCATATGCTATCTTATCTATCATGATTTAATTCTGTTGAGCATCCTTCTCCATATTTTCAAATTATTTTACACTGCTCTCCTCCTCAGAGTGGGAGGAACTAGCAGGAAGCAAAGAAACTGAATGATGCAGAGTAATATGAAGAGCACCAGGGGGTTATAG